>NW_028127147.1:0-14981 GCF_965231255.1 Vanellus vanellus | reverse complement strand
TCCTGGAACCCTTTCAAATGCCCCAGACAATTTGGCCCTCTCTGCTTTCCTGCGGACTCCATCCTCAAAAGCACCTGTTTTCGCTTTCGGCAGCCTCCGGAGCAAAAAAGACAAACGTCCAGCTTTTGCTGCCACAGCAAAGGTGCCAGCGGGGAAAAGTGATGCTGGTTCTCACTGCCTCCTGGAACTCTTTCAAATGCCCCAGACAATTTGGCCCTCTCTGCTTTCCTGCGGACTCCATCCTCAAAAGAACCTATTTTTGCTTTCGGCGCCCTCCGGAGCAAAAAAGACAAACGTCCAGCTTTTGCTGCCACAGCAAAGGTACCAGCGGGGAAAAGTAATGCTGGTTCTCACTGCCTCCTGGAACCTCTTCAAATGCCACAGACAATTAAGCCCTCTCTGCTTTCCTGCGGACTCCATCCTCAAACGCACCTGTTTTCACTTTCGGCAGCCTCGGGAGCAAAAAAGACAAACGTCCAGCTTTTGCTGCCACAGCAAAGGTGCCAGCGGGGAAAAGTAATGCTGGTTCTCACTGCCTCCTGGAACCCTTTCAAATGCCACAGACAATTTGGCCCTCTCTGCTTTCCTGCGGACTCCATCCTCAAAAGCACCTGTTTTCGCTTTCGGCAGCCTCCGGAGCAAAAAAGACAAACGTCCAGCTTTTGCTGCCACAGCAAAGGTGCCAGCGGGGAAAAGTAATGCTGGTTCTCACTGCCTCCTGGAACCCTTTCAAATGCCACAGACAATTTGGCCCTCTCTGCTTTCCTGCGGACTCCATCCTCAAAAGCACCTGTTTTCGCTTTCGGCAGCCTCCGGAGCAAAAAAGACAAACGTCCAGCTTTTGCTGCCACAGCAAAGGTGCCAGCGGGGAAAAGTAATGCTGGTTCTCACTGCCTCCTGGAACCTCTTCAAATGCCCCAGACAATTTAGCCCTCTCTGCTTTCCTGCGGACTCCATCCTCAAAAGCACCTGTTTTCGCTTTCGGCAGCCTCCGGAGCAAAAAAGACAAACGTCCAGCTTTTGCTGCCACAGCAAAGGTGCCAGCGGGGAAAAGTAATGCTGGTTCTCACTGCCTCTTGGAACCCTTTCAAATGCCACAGACAATTTGGCCCTCTCTGCTTTCCTGCGGACTCCATCCTCAAAAGAACCTATTTTCCCTTTCGGCGCCCTCCGGAGCAAAAAAGACAAACGTCCAGCTTTTGCTGCCACAGCAAAGGTGCCAGCGGGGAAAAGTAATGCTGGTTCTCACTGCCTCCTGGAACCCTTTCAAATGCCCCAGACAATTTGGCCCTCTCTGCTTTCCTGCGGACTCCATCCTCAAAAGCACCTGTTTTCGCTTTCGGCAGCCTCCGGAGCAAAAAAGACAAACGTCCAGCTTTTGCTGCCACAGCAAAGGTGCCAGCGGGGAAAAGTAATGCTGGTTCTCACTGCCTCCTGGAACCCTTTCAAATGCCACAGACAATTTGGCCCTCTCTGCTTTCCTGCGGACTCCATCCTCAAAAGCACCTGTTTTCGCTTTCGGCAGCCTCCGGAGCAAAAAAGACAAACGTCCAGCTTTTGCTGCCACAGCAAAGGTGCCAGCGGGGAAAAGTAAAGCTGGTTCTCACTGCCTCCTGGAACCCTTTCAAATGCCCCAGACAATTTGGCCCTCTCTGCTTTCCTGCGGACTCCATCCTCAAAAGCACCTGTTTTCGCTTTCAGCAGCCTCCGGAGCAAAAAAGACAAACGTCCAGCTTTTGCTGCCACAGCAAAGGTGCCAGCGGGGAAAAGTAATGCTGGTTCTCACTGCCTCCTGGAACCCTTTCAAATGCCACAGACAATTTGGCCCTCTCTGCTTTCCTGGGGACTCCATCCTCAAAAGCACCTGTTTTCGCTTTCGGCGCCCTCCGGTGGTAAAAAGACAAACGTCCAGCTTTTGCTGCCACAGCAAAGGTGCCAGCGGGGAAAAGTAATGCTGGTTCTCACTGCCTCCTGGAACTCTTTCAAATGCCACAGACAATTTGGCCCTCTCTGCTTTCCTGTGGACTCCATCCTCAAAAGCACCTGTTTTCGCTTTCGGCAGCCTCCGGAGCAAAAAAGACAAACGTCCAGCTTTTGCTGCCACAGCAAAGGTGCCAGCGGGGAAAAGTAATGCTGGTTCTCACTGCCTCCTGGAACCCTTTCAAATGCCGCAGACAATTTGGCCCTCTCTGCTTTCCTGTGGACTCCATCCTCAAAAGCACCTGTTTTCGCTTTCGGCAGCCTCCGGAGCAAAAAAGACAAACGTCCAGGTTTTGCTGCCACAGCAAAGGTGCCAGCGGGGAAAAGTAATGCTGGTTCTCACTGCCTCCTGGAACCCTTTCAAATGCCACAGACAATTTGGCCCTCTCTGCTTTCCTGCGGACTCCATCCTCAAAAGCACTTATTTTTGCTTTCGGCGCCCTCCGGAGCAAAAAAGACAAACGTCCAGCTTTTGCTGCCACAGCAAAGGTGCCAGCGGGGAAAAGTAATGCTGGTTCTCACTGCCTCCTGGAACTCTTTCAAATGCCACAGACAATTTGGCCCTCTCTGCTTTCCTGCGGACTCCATCCTCAAAAGCACCTGTTTTCGCTTTCGGCAGCCTCCGGAGCAAAAAAGACAAACGTCCAGCTTTTGCTGCCACAGCAAAGGTGCCAGCGGGTAAAAGTAATGCTGGTTCTCACTGCCTCCTGGAACCTCTTCAAATGCCCCAGACAATTTGGCTCTCTCTGCTTTCCTGCGGACTCCATCCTCAAAAGCACCTGTTTTCGCTTTCGGCAGCCTCCGGAGCAAAAAAGACAAACGTCCAGCTTTTGCTGCCACAGCAAAGGTGCCAGTGGGGAAAAGTAATGCTGGTTCTCACTGCCTCCTGGAACCTCTTCAAATGCCACAGACATTTTGGCCCTCTCTGCTTTCCTGCGGACTCCATCCTCAAAAGCACCTGTTTTCGCTTTCGGCAACCTCCGGAGCAAAAAAGACAAACGTCCAGCTTTTGCTGCCACAGCAAAGGTGCCAGCGGGGAAAAGTAATGCTGGTTCTCACTGCCTCCTGGAACCCTTTCAAATGCCACAGACAATTTGGCCCTCTCTGCTTTCCTGCGGACTCCATCCTCAAAAGCACCTGTTTTCGCTTTCGGCAGCCTCCGGAGCAAAAAAGACAAACGTCCAGCTTTTGCTGCCACAACAAAGGTGCCAGCGGGGAAAAGTAATGCTGGTTCTCACTGCCTCCTGGAAACCTTTCAAATGCCCCAGACAATTTGGCCCTCTCTGCTTTCCTGCGGACTCCATCCTCAAAAGCACCTGTTTTCGCTTTCGGCAGCCTCCGGAGCAAAAAAGACAAACGTCCAGCTTTTGCTGCCACAGCAAAGGTGCCAGCGGGGAAAAGTAATGCTGGTTCTCACTGCCTCCTGGAACCCTTTCAAATGCCACAGACAATTTGGCCCTCTCTGCTTTCCTGCGGACTCCATCCTCAAAAGCACCTGTTTTCGCTTTCGGCAGCCTCCGGAGCAAAAAAGACAAACGTCCAGCTTTTGCTGCCACAGCAAAGGTGCCAGCGGGGAAAAGTAATGCTGGTTCTCACTGCCTCCTGGAACCTCTTCAAATGCCCCAGACAATTTGGCCCTCTCTGCTTTCCTGCGGACTCCATCCTCAAAAGCACCTGTTTTCGCTTTCGGCAGCCTCCGGAGCAAAAAAGACAAACGTCCAGCTTTTGCTGCCACAGCAAAGGTGCCAGCGGGGAAAAGTAATGCTGGTTCTCACTGCCTCCTGGAACCCTTTCAAATGCCCCTGACAATTTGGCCCTCTCTGCTTTCCTGCGGACTCTATCCTCAAAAGCGCCTTTTTTCACTTTCGGCGCCCTCCGGTGGTAAAAAGACAAACGTCCAGCTTTTGCTGCCACAGCAAAGGTGCCAGCGGGGAAAAGTAATGCTGGTTCTCACTGCCTCCTTGAACTCTTTCAAATGCCACAGACAATTTGGCCCTCTCTGCTTTCCTGCGGACTCCATCCTCAAAAGCACCTGTTTTCGCTTTCGGCAGCCTCCGGAGCAAAAAAGACAAACGTCCAGCTTTTGCTGCCACAGCAAAGGTGCCAGCGGGGAAAAGTAATGCTGGTTCTCACTGCCTCCTGGAACCCTTTCAAATGCCCCAGACAATTTGGCCCTCTCTGCTTTCCTGCGGACTCCATCCTCAAAAGCACCTGTTTTCGCTTTCGGCAGCCTCCGGAGCAAAAAAGACAAACGTCCAGCTTTTGCTGCCACAGCAAAGTCCCAGCGGGGAAAAGTAATGCTGGTTCTCACTGCCTCCTGGAACCTCTTCAAATGCCCCAGACAATTTGGCCCTCTCTGCTTTCCTGCGGACTCCATCCTTAAAAGCACCTGTTTTCGCTTTCGGCAACCTCCGGAGCAAAAAAGACAAACGTCCAGGGTTTGCTGCCACAGCAAAGGTGCCAGCGGGGAAAAGTAATGCTGGTTCTCACTGCCTCCTGGAACCCTTTCAAATGCCACAGACAATTTGGCCCTCTCTGCTTTCCTGCGGACTCCATCCTCAAAAGCACCTGTTTTCGCTTTCGGCAGCCTCCGGAGCAAAAAAGACAAACGTCCAGCTTTTGCTGCCACAGCAAAGGTGCCAGCGGGGAAAAGTAATGCTGGTTCTCACTGCCTCCTGGAACCCTTTCAAATGCCACAGACAATTTGGCCCTCTCTGCTTTCCTGCGGACTCCATCCTCAAAAGCACCTGTTTTCGCTTTCGGCAGCCTCCGGAGCAAAAAAGACAAACGTCCAGCTTTTGCTGCCACAGCAAAGGTGCCAGCGGGGAAAAGTAAAGCTGGTTCTCACTGCCTCCTGGAACCCTTTCAAATGCCACAGACAATTTGGCCCTCTCTGCTTTCCTGCGGACTCCATCCTCAAAAGAACCTATTTTCCCTTTCGGCGCCCTCCGGAGCAAAAAAGACAAACGTCCAGCTTTTGCTGCCACAGCAAAGGTGCCAGCGGGGAAAAGTAATGCTGGTTCTCACTGCCTCCTGGAACCCTTTCAAATGCCACAGACAATTTGGCCCTCTCTGCTTTCCTGCGGACTCCATCCTCAAAAGCACCTGTTTTCGCTTTCGGCAACCTCCGGAGCAAAAAAGACAAACGTCCAGCTTTTGCTGCCACAGCAAAGGTGCCAGCGGGGAAAAGTAATGCTGGTTCTCACTGCCTCCTGGAACCCTTTCAAATGCCCCAGACAATTTGGCCCTCTCTGCTTTCCTGCGGACTCCATCCTCAAAAGCAGCTGTTTTCGCTTTCGGCAGCCTCCGGAGCAAAAAAGACAAACGTCCAGCTTTTGCTGCCACAGCAAAGGTGCCAGCGGGGAAAAGTAATGCTGGTTCTCACTGCCTCCTGGAACCCTTTCAAATGCCACAGACAATTTGGCCCTCTCTGCTTTGCTGCGGACTCCATCCTCAAAAGCACCTGTTTTCGCTTTCGGCAGCCTCCGGAGCAAAAAAGACAAACGTCCAGCTTTTGTTGCCACAGCAAAGGTGCCAGCGGGGAAAAGTAATGCTGGTTCTCACTGCCTCCTGGAACCCTTTCAAATGCCCCAGACAATTTGGCCCTCTCTGCTTTCCTGCGGACTCCATCCTCAAAAGCACCTGTTTTCGCTTTCGGCAGCCTCCGGAGCAAAAAAGACAAACGTCCAGCTTTTGCTGCCACAGCAAAGGTGCCAGCGGGGAAAAGTAATGCTGGTTCTCACTGCCTCCTGGAACCCTTTCAAATGCCACAGACAATTTGGCCCTCTCTGCTTTCC
The DNA here is from genome assembly GCF_965231255.1 of Vanellus vanellus. Lineage (NCBI taxonomy): Eukaryota > Metazoa > Chordata > Aves > Charadriiformes > Charadriidae > Vanellus > Vanellus vanellus. The sequence continues at coordinate 9,204 of NW_028127147.1, read as the reverse complement.
TGCGGACTCCATCCTCAAAAGCAGCTGTTTTCGCTTTCGGCAGCCTCCGGAGCAAAAAAGACAAACGTCCAGCTTTTGCTGCCACAGCAAAGGTGCCAGCGGGGAAAAGTAATGCTGGTTCTCACTGCCTCCTGGAACCCTTTCAAATGCCACAGACAATTTGGCCCTCTCTGCTTTGCTGCGGACTCCATCCTCAAAAGCACCTGTTTTCGCTTTCGGCAGCCTCCGGAGCAAAAAAGACAAACGTCCAGCTTTTGCTGCCACAGCAAAGGTGCCAGCGGGGAAAAGTAATGCTGGTTCTCACTGCCTCCTGGAACCCTTTCAAATGCCACAGACAATTTGGCCCTCTCTGCTTTCCTGCGGACTCCATCCTCAAAAGAACCTATTTTTGCTTTCGGCGCCCTCCGGAGCAAAAAAGACAAACGTCCAGCTTTTGCTGCCACAGCAAAGGTGCCAGCGGGGAAAAGTAATGCTGGTTCTCACTGCCTCCTGGAACCCTTTCAAATGCCACAGACAATTTGGCCCTCTCTGCTTTCCTGCGGACTCCATCCTCAAAAGCACCTGTTTTCGCTTTCGGCAGCCTCCGGAGCAAAAAAGACAAACGTCCAGCTTTTGCTGCCACAGCAAAGGTGCCAGCGGGGAAAAGTAATGCTGGTTCTCACTGCCTCCTGGAACCCTTTCAAATGCCACAGACAATTTGGCCCTCTCTGCTTTCCTGCGGACTCCATCCTCAAAAGCACCTGTTTTCGCTTTCGGCAGCCTCCGGAGCAAAAAAGACAAACGTCCAGCTTTTGCTGCCACAGCAAAGGTGCCAGCGGGGAAAAGTAATGCTGGTTCTCACTGCCTCCTGGAACCCTTTCAAATGCCCCAGACAATTTGGCCCTCTCTGCTTTCCTGCGGACTCCATCCTCAAAAGCACCTGTTTTCGCTTTCGGCAGCCTCCGGAGCAAAAAAGACAAACGTCCAGCTTTTGCTGCCACAGCAAAGGTGCCAGCGGGGAAAAGTGATGCTGGTTCTCACTGCCTCCTGGAACTCTTTCAAATGCCCCAGACAATTTGGCCCTCTCTGCTTTCCTGCGGACTCCATCCTCAAAAGAACCTATTTTTGCTTTCGGCGCCCTCCGGAGCAAAAAAGACAAACGTCCAGCTTTTGCTGCCACAGCAAAGGTACCAGCGGGGAAAAGTAATGCTGGTTCTCACTGCCTCCTGGAACCTCTTCAAATGCCACAGACAATTAAGCCCTCTCTGCTTTCCTGCGGACTCCATCCTCAAACGCACCTGTTTTCACTTTCGGCAGCCTCGGGAGCAAAAAAGACAAACGTCCAGCTTTTGCTGCCACAGCAAAGGTGCCAGCGGGGAAAAGTAATGCTGGTTCTCACTGCCTCCTGGAACCCTTTCAAATGCCACAGACAATTTGGCCCTCTCTGCTTTCCTGCGGACTCCATCCTCAAAAGCACCTGTTTTCGCTTTCGGCAGCCTCCGGAGCAAAAAAGACAAACGTCCAGCTTTTGCTGCCACAGCAAAGGTGCCAGCGGGGAAAAGTAATGCTGGTTCTCACTGCCTCCTGGAACCCTTTCAAATGCCACAGACAATTTGGCCCTCTCTGCTTTCCTGCGGACTCCATCCTCAAAAGCACCTGTTTTCGCTTTCGGCAGCCTCCGGAGCAAAAAAGACAAACGTCCAGCTTTTGCTGCCACAGCAAAGGTGCCAGCGGGGAAAAGTAATGCTGGTTCTCACTGCCTCCTGGAACCTCTTCAAATGCCCCAGACAATTTAGCCCTCTCTGCTTTCCTGCGGACTCCATCCTCAAAAGCACCTGTTTTCGCTTTCGGCAGCCTCCGGAGCAAAAAAGACAAACGTCCAGCTTTTGCTGCCACAGCAAAGGTGCCAGCGGGGAAAAGTAATGCTGGTTCTCACTGCCTCTTGGAACCCTTTCAAATGCCACAGACAATTTGGCCCTCTCTGCTTTCCTGCGGACTCCATCCTCAAAAGAACCTATTTTCCCTTTCGGCGCCCTCCGGAGCAAAAAAGACAAACGTCCAGCTTTTGCTGCCACAGCAAAGGTGCCAGCGGGGAAAAGTAATGCTGGTTCTCACTGCCTCCTGGAACCCTTTCAAATGCCCCAGACAATTTGGCCCTCTCTGCTTTCCTGCGGACTCCATCCTCAAAAGCACCTGTTTTCGCTTTCGGCAGCCTCCGGAGCAAAAAAGACAAACGTCCAGCTTTTGCTGCCACAGCAAAGGTGCCAGCGGGGAAAAGTAATGCTGGTTCTCACTGCCTCCTGGAACCCTTTCAAATGCCACAGACAATTTGGCCCTCTCTGCTTTCCTGCGGACTCCATCCTCAAAAGCACCTGTTTTCGCTTTCGGCAGCCTCCGGAGCAAAAAAGACAAACGTCCAGCTTTTGCTGCCACAGCAAAGGTGCCAGCGGGGAAAAGTAATGCTGGTTCTCACTGCCTCCTGGAACCCTTTCAAATGCCCCTGACAATTTGGCCCTCTCTGCTTTCCTGCGGAATCTATCCTCAAAAGCACCTGTTTTCACTTTCAGCGCCCTCCGGTGGTAAAAAGACAAACGTCCAGCTTTTGCTGCCACAGCAAAGGTGCCAGCGGGGAAAAGTAATGCTGGTTCTCACTGCCTCCTGGAACTCTTTCAAATGCCCCAGACAATTTGGCCCTCTCTGCTTTCCTGCGGACTCCATCCTCAAAAGCACCTATTTTCGCTTTCGGCAGCCTCCGGAGCAAAAAAGACAAACGTCCAGCTTTTGCTGCCACAGCAAAGGTGCCAGCGGGGAAAAGTAATGCTGGTTCTCACTGCCTCCTGGAACCCTTTCAAATGCCACAGACAATTTGGCCCTCTCTGCTTTCCTGTGGACTCCATCCTCAAAAGCACCTGTTTTCGCTTTCGGCAGCCTCCGGAGCAAAAAAGACAAACGTCCAGCTTTTGCTGCCACAGCAAAGGTGCCAGCAGGGAAAAGTAATGCTGGTTCTCACTGCCTCCTGGAACCCTTTCAAATGCCACAGACAATTTAGCCCTCTCTGCTTTCCTGCGGACTCTATCCTCAAAAGCGCCTTTTTTCACTTTCAGCGCCCTCCGGTGGTAAAAAGACAAACGTCCAGCTTTTGCTGCCACAGCAAAGGTGCCAGCGGGGAAAAGTGATGCTGGTTCTCACTGCCTCCTGGAACCCTTTCAAATGCCCCAGACAATTTGGCTCTCTCTGCTTTCCTGCGGACTCCATCCTCAAAAGCACCTATTTTCGCTTTCGGCAGCCTCCGGAGCAAAAAAGACAAACGGCCAGCTTTTGCTGCCACAGCAAAGGTGCCAGCGGGGAAAAGTGATGCTGGTTCTCACTGCCTCCTGGAACCCTTTCAAATGCCCCAGACAATTTGGCTCTCTCTGCTTTCCTGCGGACTCCATCCTCAAAAGCACCTATTTTCGCTTTCGGCAGCCTCCGGAGCAAAAAAGACAAACGGCCAGCTTTTGCTGCCACAGCAAAGGTGCCAGCGGGGAAAAGTAATGCTGGTTCTCACTGCCTCCTGGAACCCTTTCAAATGCCCCAGACAATTTGGCCCTCTCTGCTTTCCTGCGGACTCCATCCTCAAAAGCACCTGTTTTCGCTTTCGGCAGCCTCCGGAGCAAAAAAGACAAACGTCCAGCTTTTGCTGCCACAGCAAAGGTGCCAGCGGGGAAAAGTAATGCTGGTTCTCACTGCCTCCTGGAACCTCTTCAAATGCCACAGACAATTTGGCCCTCTCTGCTTTCCTGCGGACTCCATCCTCAAAAGCACCTGTTTTCACTTTCGGCAACCTCCGGAGCAAAAAAGACAAACGTCCAGCTTTTGCTGCCACAGCAAAGGTGCCAGCGGGGAAAAGTAATGCTGGTTCTCACTGCCTCCTGGAACCCTTTCAAATGCCACAGACAATTTGGCCCTCTCTGCTTTCCTGCGGACTCCATCCTCAAAAGCACCTGTTTTCGCTTTCGGCAGCCTCCGGAGCAAAAAAGACAAACGTCCAGCTTTTGCTGCCACAGCAAAGGTGCCAGCGGGGAAAAGTAATGCTGGTTCTCACTGCCTCCTGGAACCCTTTCAAATGCCCCAGACAATTTGGCCCTCTCTGCTTTCCTGCGGACTCCATCCTCAAAAGCACCTGTTTTCGCTTTCGGCAGCCTCCGGAGCAAAAAAGACAAACGTCCAGCTTTTGCTGCCACAGCAAAGGTGCCAGCGGGGAAAAGTAATGCTGGTTCTCACTGCCTCCTGGAACCCTTTCAAATGCCCCAGACAATTAAGCCCTCTCTGCTTTCCTGCGGACTCTATCCTCAAAAGCGCCTTTTTTCACTTTCGGCGCCCTCCGGTGGTAAAAAGACAAACGTCCAGCTTTTGCTGCCACAGCAAAGGTGCCAGCGGGGAAAAGTGATGCTGGTTCTCACTGCCTCCTGGAACTCTTTCAAATGCCACAGACAATTTGGCCCTCTCTGCTTTCCTGCGGACTCCATCCTCAAAAGCACCTATTTTTGCTTTCGGCAGCCTCCGGAGCAAAAAAGACAAACGTCCAGCTTTTGCTGCCACAGCAAAGGTGCCAGCGGGGAAAAGTGATGCTGGTTCTCACTGCCTCCTGGAACCCTTTCAAATGCCACAGACAATTTGGCCCTCTCTGCTTTCCTGTGGACTCCATCCTCAAAAGCACCTGTTTTCGCTTTCGGCAGCCTCTGGAGCAAAAAAGACAAACGTCCAGCTTTTGCTGCCACAGCAAAGGTGCCAGCGGGGAAAAGTAATGCTGGTTCTCACTGCCTCCTGGAACCCTTTCAAATGCCACAGACAATTTGGCCCTCTCTGCTTTCCTGCGGACTCCATCCTCAAAAGCACCTGTTTTCGCTTTCGGCAGCGTCCGGAGCAAAAAAGACAAACATCCAGCTTTTGCTGCCACAGCAAAGGTGCCAGCGGGGAAAAGTAATGCTGGTTCTCACTGCCTCCTGGAACCTCTTCAAATGCCCCAGACAATTTGGCCCTCTCTGCTTTCCTGCGGACTCCATCCTCAAAAGCACCTGTTTTCGCTTTCGGCAGCCTCCGGAGCAAAAAAGACAAACGTCCAGCTTTTGCTGCCACAGCAAAGGTGCCAGCGGGGAAAAGTAATGCTGGTTCTCACTGCCTCCTGGAACCCTTTCAAATGCCACAGACAATTAAGCCCTCTCTGCTTTCCTGCGGACTCTATCCTCAAAAGCACCTGTTTTCACTTTCGGCGCCCTCCGGTGGTAAAAAGACAAACGTCCAGCTTTTGCTGCCACAGCAAAGGTGCCAGCGGGGAAAAGTGATGCTGGTTCTCACTGCCTCCTGGAACTCTTTCAAATGCCACAGACAATTTGGCCCTCTCTGCTTTCCTGCGGACTCCATCCTCAAAAGCACCTGTTTTCGCTTTCGGCAGCCTCCGGAGCAAAAAAGACAAACGTCCAGCTTTTGCTGCCACAGCAAAGGTGCCAGCGGGGAAAAGTAATGCTGGTTCTCACTGCCTCCTGGAACCCTTTCAAATGCCCCAGACAATTTAGCCCTCTCTGCTTTCCTGTGGACTCTATCCTCAAAAGCGCCTTTTTTCACTTTCGGCGCCCTCCGGTGGTAAAAAGACAAACGTCCAGGTTTTGCTGCCACAGCAAAGGTGCCAGCGGGGAAAAGTAATGCTGGTTCTCACTGCCTCCTGGAACCCTTTCAAATGCCACAGACAATATGGCCCTCTCTGCTTTCCTGTGGACTCCATCCTCAAAAGCACCTGTTTTCGCTTTCGGCAGCCTCCGGAGCAAAAAAGACAAACGTCCAGCTTTTGCTGCCACAGCAAAGGTGCCAGCGGGGAAAAGTAATGCTGGTTCTCACTGCCTCCTGGAACCCTTTCAAATGCCACAGACAATTTGGCCCTCTCTGCTTTCCTGTGGACTCCATCCTCAAAAGCACCTGTTTTCGCTTTCGGCAGCCTCCGGAGCAAAAAAGACAAACGTCCAGCTTTTGCTGCCACAGCAAAGGTGCCAGCGGGGAAAAGTAATGCTGGTTCTCACTGCCTCCTGGAACCTCTTCAAATGCCCCAGACAATTTGGCCCTCTCTGCTTTCCTGCGGACTCCATCCTCAAAAGCACCTGTTTTCGCTTTCGGCAACCTCCGGAGCAAAAAAGACAAACGTCCAGCTTTTGCTGCCACAGCAAAGGTGCCAGCGGGGAAAAGTAATGCTGGTTCTCACTGCCTCCTGGAACCCTTTCAAATGCCACAGACAATTTGGCCCTCTCTGCTTTCCTGCGGACTCCATCCTCAAAAGCACCTATTTTTGCTTTCGGCGCCCTCCGGAGCAAAAAAGACAAACGTCCAGCTTTTGCTGCCACAGCAAAGGTGCCAGCAGGGAAAAGTAATGCTGGTTCTCACTGCCTCCTGGAACTCCTTCAAATGCCACAGACAATTTGGCCCTCTCTGGTTTCCTGCGGACTCCATCCTCAAAAGCACCTGTTTTCGCTTTCGGCAACCTCCGGAGCAAAAAAGACAAACGTCCAGCTTTTGCTGCCACAGCAAAGGTGCCAGCGGGGAAAAGTAATGCTGGTTCTCACTGCCTCCTGGAACCCTTTCAAATGCCACAGACAATTTGGCCCTCTCTGCTTTCTTGTGGACTCCATCCTCAAAAGCACCTGTTTTCGCTTTCGGCAGCCTCCGGAGCAAAAAAGACAAACGTCCAGCTTTTGCTGCCACAGCAAAGGTGCCAGCGGGGAAAAGTAATGCTGGTTCTCACTGCCTCCTGGAACCTCTTCAAATGCCCCAGACAATTTGGCCCTCTCTGCTTTCCTGCGGACTCCATCCTCAAAAGCACCTGTTTTCGCTTTTGGCAACCTCCGGAGCAAAAAAGACAAACGTCCAGCTTTTGCTGCCACAGCAAAGGTGCCAGCGGGGAAAAGTAATGCTGGTTCTCACTGCCTCCTGGAACCCTTTCAAATGCCCCAGACAATTTGGCCCTCTCTGCTTTCCTGCGGACTCCATCCTCAAAAGCACCTGTTTTCGCTTTCGGCAGCCTCCGGAGCAAAAAAGACAAACGTCCAGCTTTTGCTGCCACAGCAAAGGTGCCAGCGGGGAAAAGTAATGCTGGTTCTAACTGCCTCCTGGAACCCTTTCAAATGCCCCAGACAATTAAGCCCTCTCTGCTTTCCTGCGGACTCTATCCTCAAAAGCGCCTTTTTTCACTTTCGGCGCCCTCCGGTGGTAAAAAGACAAACGTCCAGCTTTTGCTGCCACAGCAAAGGTGCCAGCGGGGAAAAGTGATGCTGGTTCTCACTGCCTCCTGGAACCCTTTCAAATGCCACAGACAATTTGGCCCTCTCTGCTTTCCTGCGGACTCCATCCTCAAAAGCACCTGTTTTCGCTTTCGGCAGCCTCCGGAGCAAAAAAGACAAACGTCCAGCTTTTGCTGCCACAGCAAAGGTGCCAGCGGGGAAAAGTAATGCTGGTTCTCACTGCCTCCTGGAACCCTTTCAAATGCCACAGACAATTTAGCCCTCTCTGCTTTCCTGCGGACTCTATCCTCAAAAGCGCCTTTTTTCACTTTCGGCGCCCTCCGGTGGTAAAAAGACAAACGTCCAGCTTTTGCTGCCACAGCAAAGGTGCCAGCGGGGAAAAGTGATGCTGGTTCTCACTGCCTCCTGGAACCCTTTCAAATGCCCCAGACAATTTGGCCCTCTCTGCTTTCCTGCAGACTCCATCCTCAAAAGCACCTATTTTCGTTTTCGGCAGCCTCCGGAGCAAAAAAGACAAACGTCCAGCTTTTGCTGCCACAGCAAAGGTGCCAGCGGGGAAAAGTAATGCTGGTTCTCACTGCCTCCTGGAACCCTTTCAAATGCCACAGACAATTTGGCCCTCTCTGCTTTCCTGCGGACTCTATCCTCAAAAGCGCCTTTTTTCACTTTCGGCGCCCTCCGGTGGTAAAAAGACAAACGTCCAGCTTTTGCTGCCACAGCAAAGGTGCCAGCGGGGAAAAGTAATGCTGGTTCTCACTGCCTCCTGGAACTCTTTCAAATGCCACAGACAATTTGGCCCTCTCTGCTTTCCTGCGGACTCCATCCTCAAAAGCACCTGTTTTCGCTTTCGGCAGCCTCCGGAGCAAAAAAGACAAACGTCCAGCTTTTGCTGCCACAGCAAAGGTGCCAGCGGGGAAAAGTAATGCTGGTTCTCACTGCCTCCTGGAACCCTTTCAAATGCCACAGACAATATGGCCCTCTCTGCTTTCCTGTGGACTCCATCCTCAAAAGCACCTGTTTTCGCTTTCGGCAGCCTCCGGAGCAAAAAAGACAAACGTCCAGCTTTTGCTGCCACAGCAAAGGTGCCAGCGGGGAAAAGTAATGCTGGTTCTCACTGCCTCCTGGAACCCTTTCAAATGCCACAGACAATTTGGCCCTCTCTGCTTTCCTGTGGACTCCATCCTCAAAAGCACCTGTTTTCGCTTTCGGCAGCCTCCGGAGCAAAAAAGACAAACGTCCAGCTTTTGCTGCCACAGCAAAGGTGCCAGCGGGGAAAAGTAATGCTGGTTCTCACTGCCTCCTGGAACCTCTTCAAATGCCCCAGACAATTTGGCCCCTCTCTGCTTTCCTGCGGACTCCATCCTCAAAAGCACCTGTTTTCGCTTTCGGCAACCTCCGGAGCAAAAAAGACAAACGTCCAGCTTTTGCTGCCACAGCAAAGGTGCCAGCGGGGAAAAGTAATGCTGGTTCTCACTGCCTCCTGGAACCCTTTCAAATGCCACAGACAATTTGGCCCTCTCTGCTTTCCTGCGGACTCCATCCTCAAAAGCACCTATTTTTGCTTTCGGCGCCCTCCGGAGCAAAAAAGACAAACGTCCAGCTTTTGCTGCCACAGCAAAGGTGCCAGCAGGGAAAAGTAATGCTGGTTCTCACTGCCTCCTGGAACTCCTTCAAATGCCACAGACAATTTGGCCCTCTCTGGTTTCCTGCGGACTCCATCCTCAAAGCACCTGTTTTCGCTTTCGGCAACCTCCGGAGCAAAAAGACAAACGTCCAGCTTTTGCTGCCACAGCAAAGGTGCCAGCGGGGAAAAGTAATGCTGGTTCTCACTGCCTCCTGGAACCCTTTCAAATGCCACAGACAATTTGGCCCTCTCTGCTTTCTTGTGGACTCCATCCTCAAAAGCACCTGTTTTCGCTTTCGGCAGCCTCCGGAGCAAAAAAGACAAACGTCCAGCTTT
>NW_028127148.1:0-69000 GCF_965231255.1 Vanellus vanellus | reverse complement strand
AACACCGATGAAAGCGAAAAAAGGTGCTTTTGAGGATGGAGTCCGCAGGAAAGCAGAGAGGGCCAAATTGTGTGGTGCATTTGAAAGGGTTCCAGGAGGCAGTGAGGACCAGCATTACTTTTCCCCGCTGGCACCTTTGCTGTGGCAGCAAAAGCTGGACGTTTGTCTTTTTTGCTCCAAACACCGCCGAAAGCGAAAAAAGGTGCTTTTGAGGATGGAGACCGCAGGAAAGCAGAGAGGGCCAAATTGTCTGGGGCATTTGAAAGGGTTCCAGGAGGCAGTGAGAACCAGCATTACTTTTCCCCGCTGGCACCTTTGCTGTGGCAGCAAAAGCTGGACGTTTGTCTTTTTTGCTCCAAACACCGCCGAAAGCGAAAAAAGGTGCTTTTGAGGATGGAGTCCGCAGGAAAGCAGAGAGGGCCAAATTGTCTGTGGCATTTGAAAGGGTTCCAGGAGGCAGTGAGAACCAGCATTACTTTTCCCCGCTGGCACCTTTGCTGTGGCAGCAAAAGCTGGACGTTTGTCTTTTTTTGCTCTGGAGGATGCCGAAAGTGAAAAAAGGTGCTTTTGAGGATAGAGTCCGCAGGAAAGCAGAGAGGGCCAAATTGTCTGTGGCATTTGAAAGGGTTCCAGGAGGCAGTGAGAACCAGCATTACCTTTTCCTGCTGGCACCTTTGCTGTGGCAGCAAAAGCTGGACGTTTGTCTTTTTTGCTCCAAAGAGCGGCGAAAGCGAAAAAAGGTGCTTTTGAGGATGGAGTCCGCAGGAAAGCAGAGAGGGCCAAATTGTCTGTGGCATTTGAAAGGGTTCCAGGAGGCAGTGAGAACCAGCATTACTTTTCCCCGCTGGCACCTTTGCTGTGGCAGCAAAAGCTGGACGTTTGTGATTTTTGCTCCTGAGGATGCCGAAAGTGAAAAAAGGTGCTTTTGAGGATGGAGTCCGCAGGAAAGCAGAGAGTGCCAAATTGTCTGGGGCATTTGAAGAGGTTCCAGGAGGCAGTGAGAACCAGCATTACTTTTCCCCGCTGGCACCTTTGCTGTGGCAGCAAAAGCTGGACGTTTGTCTTTTTTGCTCCGGAGGCTGCCGAAAGCGAAAACAGGTGCTTTTGAGGATGGAGTCCGCAAGAAAGCAGGGAGGGCCAAATTGTCTGGGGCATTTGAAAGGGTTCCAGGAGGCAGTGAGAACCAGCATTACTTTTCCCCGCTGGCACCTTTGCTGTGGCAGCAAAAGCTGGACGTTTGTCTTTTTTGCTCTAAACACCGCCGAAAGCGAAAACAGGTGCTTTTGAGGATGGAGTCCGCAGGAAAGCAGAGAGGGCCAAATTGTGTGGTGCATTTGAAAGGGTTCCAGGAGGCAGTGAGAACCAGCATTACTTTTCCCCGCTGGCATCTTTGCTGTGGCAGCAAAAGCTGGACGTTTGTCTTTTTTGCTCCGGAGGCTGCCGAAAGCGAAAACAGGTGCTTTTGAGGATGGAGTCCGCAGGAAAGCAGAGAGGGCCAAATTGTCTGTGGCATTTGAAAGGGTTCCAGGAGGCAGTGAGAACCAGCATTACTTTTCCCCGCTGGCACCTTTGCTGTGGCAGCAAAAGCTGGACGTTTTTCTTTTTTGCTCCAAACACCGCCGAAAGCGAAAAAAGGTGCTTTTGAGGATGGAGTCCGCAGGAAAGCAGAGAGGGCCAAATTGTGTGGTGCATTTGAAAGGGTTCCAGGAGGCAGTGAGAACCAGCATTACTTTTCCCCGCTGGCACCTTTGCTGTGGCAGCAAAACCTGGACGTTTGTCTTTTTTGCTCCAAACACCCCCGAAAGCGAAAAAAGGTGCTTTTGAGGATAGAGTCCGCAGGAAAGCAGAGAGGGCCAAATTGTGTGGTGCATTTGAAAGGGTTCCAGGAGGCAGTGAGAACCAGCATTACTTTTCCCCGCTGGCGCCTTTGCTGTGGCAGCAAAAGCTAGACGTTTGTCTTTTTTGCTCCAAACACCGCCGAAAGCGAAAAAAGGTGCTTTTGAGGATGGAGTCCGCAGGAAAGCAGAGAGGGCCAAATTGTCTGGGGCATTTGAAAGGGTTCCAGGAGGCAGTGAGAACCAGCATTACTTTTCCCCGCTGGCACCTTTGCTGTGGCAGCAAAACCTGGACGTTTGTCTTTTTTGCTCCAAACACCCCGAAAGCGAAAAAAGGTGCTTTTGAGGATAGAGTCCGCAGGAAAGCAGAGAGGGCCAAATTGTGTGGTGCATTTGAAAGGGTTCCAGGAGGCAGTGAGGACCAGCATTACTTTTCCCCGCTGGCACCTTTGCTGTGGCAGCAAAAGCTGGACGTTTGTCTTTTTTGCTCCGGAGGCTACTGAAAGCGAAAAAAGGTGCTTTTGAGGATTGAGTCCGCAGGAAAGCAGAGAGGGCCAAATTGTCTGTGGCATTTGAAAGGGTTCCAGGAGGCAGTGAGAACCAGCATTACTTTTCCCCGCTGGCACCTTTGCTGTGGCAGCAAAAGCTAGACGTTTGTCTTTTTTGCTCCAAACACCGCCGAAAGCGAAAAAAGGTGCTTTTGAGGATGGAGTCCGCAGGAAAGCAGAGAGGGCCAAATTGTCTGTGGCATTTGAAAGGGTTCCAGGAGGCAGTGAGAACCAGCATTACTTTTCCCCGCTGGCACCTTTGCTGTGGCAGCAAAACCTGGACGTTTGTCTTTTTTGCTCTGGAGGATGCCGAAAGTGAAAAAAGGTGCTTTTGAGGATGGAGTCCGCAGGAAAGCAGAGAGGGCCAAATTGTGTGGTGCATTTGAAAGGGTTCCAGGAGGCAGTGAGAACCAGCATTACTTTTCCCCGCTGGCACCTTTGCTGTGGCAGCAAAAGCTGGACGTTTGTCTTTTTTGCTCCGGAGGCTGCCGAAAGCGAAAACAGGTGCTTTTGAGGATGGAGTCCGCAGGAAAGCAGAGAGGGCCAAATTGTCTGGGGCATTTGAAAGGGTTCCAGGAGGCAGTGAGAACCAGCATTACTTTCCCCGCTGGCACCTTTGCTGTGGCAGCAAAAGCTGGACGTTTGTCTTTTTTGCTCCAAACACCCCCGAAAGCGAAAAAAGTTGCTTTTGAGTATGGAGTCCGCAGGAAAGCAGAGAGGGCCAAATTGTCTGTGGCATTTGAAAGGGTTCCAGGAGGCAGTGAGAACCAGCATTACTTTTCCCCGCTGGCACCTTTGCTGTGGCAGCAAAAGCTGGACGTTTGTCTTTTTTGCTCCGGAGGCTGCCGAAAGCGAAAACAGGTGCTTTTGAGGATGGAGTCCGCAGGAAAGCAGAGAGGGCCAAATTGTCTGTGGCATTTGAAAGGGTTGCAGGAGGCAGTGAGAACCAGCATTACTTTTCCCCGCTGGCACCTTTGCTGTGGCAGCAAAAGCTGGACGTTTGTGATTTTTGCTCCTGAGGATGCCGAAAGCGAAAAAAGGTGCTTTTGAGGATGGAGTCCGCAGGAAAGCAGAGAGTGCCAAATTGTCTGTGGCATTTGAAGAGGTTCCAGGAGGCAGTGAGAACCAGCATTACTTTTCCCCGCTGGCACCTTTGCTGTGGCAGCAAAACCTGGACGTTTGTCTTTTTTGCTCCGGAAGATACCGAAAGCGAAAACAGGTGCTTTTGAGGATGGAGTCCGCAAGAAAGCAGGGAGGGCCAAATTGTCAGGGGCATTTGAAAGGGTTCCAGGAGGCAGTGAGAACCAGCATTACTTTTCCCCGCTGGCACCTTTGCTGTGGCAGCAAAACCTGGACGTTTGTCTTTTTTGCTCTAAACACCGCCGAAAGCGAAAACAGGTGCTTTTGAGGATGGAGTCCGCAGGAAAGCAGAGAGGGCCAAATTGTGTGGTGCATTTGAAAGGGTTCCAGGAGGCAGTGAGAACCAGCATTACTTTTCCCCGCTGGCACCTTTGCTGTGGCAGCAAAAGCTGGACGTTTGTCTTTTTTGCTCTAAACTCCGCCGAAAGCGAAAACAGGTGCTTTTGAGGATGGAGTCCACAGGAAAGCAGAGAGGGCCAAATTGTCTGTGGCATTTGAAAGGGTTCCAGGAGGCAGTGAGAACCAGCATTACTTTTCCCTGCTGGCACCTTTGCTGTGGCAGCAAAAGCTGGACGTTTTTCTTTTTTGCTCCGGAGGATGCCGAAAGCGAAAAAAGGTGCTTTTGAGGATGGAGTCCGCAGGAAAGCAGAGAGGGCCAAATTGTCTGGGCCATTTGAAAGGGTTCCAGGAGGCAGTGAGAACCAGCATTACTTTTCCCCGCTGGCACCTTTGCTGTGGCAGCAAAACCTGGACGTTTGTCTTTTTTGCTCCAAACACCCCCAAAAGCGAAAAAAGGTGCTTTTGAGGATAGAGTCCGCAGGAAAGCAGAGAGGGCCAAATTGTGTGGTGCATTTGAAAGGGTTCCAGGAGGCAGTGAGAACCAGCATTACTTTTCCCCGCTGGCGCCTTTGCTGTGGCAGCAAAAGCTGGACGTTTGTCTTTTTTGCTCCAAACACCGCCGAAAGCGAAAAAAGGTGCTTTTGAGGATGGAGTCCGCAGGAAAGCAGAGAGGGCCAAATTGTCTGTGGCATTTGAAAGGGTTCCAGGAGGCAGTGAGAACCAGCATTACTTTTCCCCGCTGGCACCTTTGCTGTGGCAGCAAAAGCTGGACGTTTGTCTTTTTTGCTCCGGAGGCTGCCGAAAGCGAAAACATGTGTTTTTGAGGATTGAGTCCGCAGGAAAGCAGAGAGTACCAAATTGTCTGGGGCATTTGAAGAGGTTCCAGGAGGCAGTGAGAACCAGCATTACTTTTCCCCGCTGGCACCTTTGCTGTGGCAGCAAAACCTGGACGTTTGTCTTTTTTGCTCGGGAGGATGCCGAAACAAAAAAAGGTGCTTTTGAGGATAGAGTCCGCAGGAAAGCAGAGAGTGCCAAATTGTCTGGGGCATTTGAAGAGGTTCCAGGAGGCAGTGAGAACCAGCATTACTTTTCCCCGCTGGCACCTTTGCTGTGGCAGCAAAAGCTGGACGTTTGTCTTTTTTGCTCTGGAGGATGCCGAAACGAAAAAAGGTGCTTTTGAGGATAGAGTCCGCAAGAAAGCAGAGAGGGCCAAATTGTGTGGTGCATTTGAAAGGGTTCCAGGAGGCAGTGAGAACCAGCATTACTTTTCCCCGCTGGCACCTTTGCTGTGGCAGCAAAAGCTGGACGTTTGTCTTTTTTGCTCCAAACACCGCCGAAAGCGAAAAAAGGTGCTTTTGAGGATAGAGTCCGCAGGAAAGCAGAGAGGGCCAAATTGTCTGTGGCATTTGAAAGGGTTCCAGGAGGCAGTGAGAACCAGCATTACTTTTCCCCGCTGGCACCTTTGCTGTGGCAGCAAAAGCTGGACGTTTGTCTTTTTTGCTCTGGAGGATGCCGAAACGAAAAAAGGTGCTTTTGAGGATAGAGTCCGCAGGAAAGCAGAGAGTGCCAAATTGTCTGGGGCATTTGAAGAGGTTCCAGGAGGCAGTGAGAACCAGCATTACTGTTCCCCGCTGGCACCTTTGCTGTGGCAGCAAAACCTGGACGTTTGTCTTTTTTGCTCCGGAGGCTGCCGAAAGCGAAAAAAGGTGCTTTTGAGGATAGAGTCCGCAGGAAAGCAGAGAGGGCCAAATTGTCTGTGGCATTTGAAAGGGTTCCAGGAGGCAGTGAGAACCAGCATTACTTTTCCCCGCTGGCACCTTTGCTGTGGCAGCAAAAGCTGGACGTTTGTCTTTTTTGCTCCGGAGGCTGCCGAAAGCGAAAAAAGGTGCTTTTGAGGATGGAGTCCGCAGGAAAGCAGAGAGGGCCAAATTGTCTGGGGCATTTGAAGAGGTTCCAGGAGGCAGTGAGGACCAGCATCACTTTTCCCCGCTGTCACCTTTGCTGTGGCAGCAAAACCTGGACGTTTGTCTTTTTTGCTCCGGAGGCTGCCGAAAGCGAAAACAGGTGCTTTTGAGTATGGAGTCCGCAGGAAAGCAGAGAGGGCCAAATTGTCTGGGGCATTTGAAAGGGTTCCAGGAGGCAGTGAGAACCAGCATTACTTTTCCCCGCTGGCACCTTTGCTGTGGCAGCAAAAGCTGGACGTTTGTCTTTTTTGCTCCAAACACCGCCGAAGGCGAAAAAAGGTGCTTTTGAAGATGGAGTCCGCAGGAAAGCAGAGAGGGCCAAATTGTCTGTGGCATTTGAAAGGGTTCCAGGAGGCAGTGAGGACCAGCATTACTATTCCCGCTGGCACCTTTGCTGTGGCAGCAAAAGCTGGACGTTTGTCTTTTTTGCTCCAAACACCGCCGAAAGCGAAAAAAGGTGCTTTTGAGGATGGAGTCCGCAGGAAAGCAGAGAGGGCCAAATTGTCTGGGGCATTTGAAAGGGTTCCAGGAGGCAGTGAGAACCAGCATTACTTTTCCCCGCTGGCACCTTTGCTATGGCAGCAAAAGCTGGACGTTTGTCTTTTTTGCTCCGGAGGCTGCCGAAAGCGAAAAAAGGTGCTTTTGAGGATGGAGTCCGCAGGAAAGCAGAGAGGGCCAAATTGTCTTTGGCATTTGAAAGGGTTCCAGGAGGCAGTGAGAACCAGCATTACTTTTCCCCGCTGGCACCTTTGCTGTGGCAGCAAAAGCTAGACGTTTGTCTTTTTTGCTCCGGAGGCTGCCGAAAGCGAAAAAAGGTGCTTTTGAAGATGGAGTCCGCAGGAAAGCAGAGAGGGCCAAATTGTGTGGTGCATTTGAAAGGGTTCCAGGAGGCAGTGAGAACCAGCATTACTTTTCCCCGCTGGCACCTTTGCTGTGGCAGCAAAAGCTGGACGTTTGTCTTTTTTGCTCTGGAGGATGCCGAAACGAAAAAAGGTGCTTTTGAGGATGGAGTCCGCAGGAAAGCAGAGAGGGCCAAATTGTCTGTGGCATTTGAAGAGGTTCCAGGAGGCAGTGAGAACCAGCATTACTTTTCCCCGCTGGCACCTTTGCTGTGGCAGCAAAACCTGGACGTTTGTCTTTTTTGCTCTGGAGGATGCCGAAACGAAAAAAGGTGCTTTTGAGGATAGAGTCCGCAGGAAAGCAGAGAGTGCCAAATTGTCTGGGGCATTTGAAGAGGTTCCAGGAGGCAGTGAGAACCAGCATTACTTTTCCCCGCTGGCACCTTTGCTGTGGCAGCAAAACCTGGACGTTTGTCTGTTTTGCTCTGGAGGATGACGAAACGAAAAAAGGTGCTTTTGAGGATAGAGTCCGCAGGAAAGCAGAGAGTGCCAAATTGTCTGGGGCATTTGAAACGGTTCCAGGAGGCAGTGAGAACCAGCATTACTTTTCCCCGCTGGCACCTTTGCTGTGGCAGCAAAAGCTGGACGTTTGTCTTTTTTGCTCCAAACACCGCCGAAAGCGAAAAAAGGTGCTTTTGAGGATAGAGTCCGCAGGAAAGCAGAGAGGGCCAAATTGTCTGTGGCATTTGAAAGGGTTCCAGGAGGCAGTGAGAACCAGCATTACTTTTCCCCGCTGGCACCTTTGCTGTGGCAGCAAAAGCTGGACGTTTGTCTTTTTTGCTCCAAACACCGCCGAAAGCGAAAAAAGGTGCTTTTGAGGATAGAGTCCGCAGGAAAGCAGAGAGGGCCAAATTGTCTGTGGCATTTGAAAGGGTTCCAGGAGGCAGTGAGAACCAGCATTACTTTTCCCCGCTGGCACCTTTGCTGTGGCAGCAAAAGCTGGACGTTTGTCTTTTTTGCTCCAAACACCGCCGAAAGCGAAAAAAGGTGCTTTTGAAGATGGAGTCCGCAGGAAAGCAGAGAGGGCCAAATTATCTGTGGCATTTGAAGAGGTTCCAGGAGGCAATGAGGACCAGCATCACTTTTCCCCGCTGGCACCTTTGCTGTGGCAGCAAAAGCTGGACGTTTGTCTTTTTTGCTCCAAACATCGCCGAAAGCGAAAAAAGGTGCTTTTGAGGATGGAGACCGCAGGAAAGCAGAGAGGGCCAAATTGTCTGGGGCATTTGAAAGGGTTCCAGGAGGCAGTGAGAACCAGCATTCCTTTTCCCCGCTGGCACCTTTGCTGTGGCAGCAAAAGCTGGACGTTTTTCTTTTTTGCTCCAAACACCGCCGAAAGCGAAAAAAGGTGCTTTTGAAGATGGAGTCCGCAGGAAAGCAGAGAGGGCCAAATTGTGTGGTGCATTTGAAAGGGTTCCAGGAGGCAGTGAGAACCAGCATTACTTTTCCCCGCTGGCGCCTTTGCTGTGGCAGCAAAAGCTGGACGTTTGTCTTTTTTGCTCCAAACACCGCCGAAAGCGAAAAAATGTGCTTTTGAGGATGGAGTCCGCAGGAAAGCAGAGAGTGCCAAATTGTCTGTGGCATTTGAAAGGGTTCCAGGAGGCAGTGAGAACCAGCATTACTTTTCCCCGCTGGCACCTTTGCTGTGGCAGCAAAAGCTGGACGTTTG
This sequence comes from Vanellus vanellus, assembly GCF_965231255.1. Classification (NCBI taxonomy): domain Eukaryota; kingdom Metazoa; phylum Chordata; class Aves; order Charadriiformes; family Charadriidae; genus Vanellus; species Vanellus vanellus. Next base: position 60,609 of record NW_028127148.1, on the reverse strand, counting down.
TCTTTTTTGCTCTGGAGGATGCCGAAACGAAAAAAGGTGCTTTTGAGGATGGAGTCCGCAGGAAAGCAGAGAGGGCCAAATTGTCTGGGGCATTTGAAGAGGTTCCAGGAGGCAGTGAGAACCAGCATTACTTTTCCCCGCTGGCACCTTTTCTGTGGCAGCAAAACCTGGACGTTTGTCTTTTTTGCTCTGGAGGATGCCGAAACGAAAAAAGGTGCTTTTGAGGATAGAGTCCGCAGGAAAGCAGAGAGTGCCAAATTGTCTGGGGCATTTGAAGAGGTTCCAGGAGGCAGTGAGAACCAGCATTACTTTTCCCCGCTGGCACCTTTGCTGTGGCAGCAAAAGCTGGACGTTTGTCTTTTTTGCTCCAAACACCGCCGAAAGCGAAAAAAGGTGCTTTTGAAGATGGAGTCCGCAGGAAAGCAGAGAGGGCCAAATTGTCTGTGGCATTTGAAGAGGTTCCAGGAGGCAATGAGGACCAGCATCACTTTTCCCCGCTGGCACCTTTGCTGTGGCAGCAAAAGCTGGACGTTTGTCTTTTTTGCTCTGGAGGCTGCCGAAAGCGAAAACAGGTGCTTTTGAGGATGGAGTCCGCAAGAAAGCAGAGAGTGCCAAATTGTCTGAGGCATTTGAAAGGGTTCCAGGAGGCAGTGAGAACCAGCATTACTTTTCCCCGCTGGCACCTTTGCTGTGGCAGCAAAAGCTGGACGTTTGTCTTTTTTGCTCCAAACACCGCCGAAAGCGAAAAAAGGTGCTTTTGAGGATGGAGTCCGCAGGAAAGCAGAGAGGGCCAAATTGTGTGGTGCATTTGAAAGGGTTCCAGGAGGCAGTGAGAACCAGCATTACTTTTCGCCGCTGGCACCTTTGCTGTGGCAGCAAAAGCTGGACGTTTGTCTTTTTTGCTCCGGAGGCTGCCGAAAGCGAAAACAGGTGCTTTTGAGGATGGAGACCGCAGGAAAGCAGAGAGGGCCAAATTGTCTGTGGCATTTGAAGAGGTTCCAGGAGGCAGTGAGAACCAGCATTACTTTTCCCCGCTGGCACCTTTGCTGTGGCAGCAAAAGCTGGACGTTTGTCTTTTTTGCTCCGGAGGATGCCAAAAGCGAAAAAAGGTGCTTTTGAGGATGGAGTCCGCAAGAAAGCAGAGAGGGCCAAATTGTCTGTGGCATTTGAAAGGGTTCCAGGAGGCAGTGAGAACCAGCATTACTTTTCCCCGCTGGCGCCTTTGCTGTGGCAGCAAAAGCTGGACGTTTGTCTTTTTTGCTCCAAACAGCGCCGAAAGCGAAAAAAGGTGCTTTTGAGGATGGAGTCCGCAGGAAAGCAGAGAGGGCCAAATTGTCTGTGGCATTTGAAAGGGTTCCAGGAGGCAGTGAGAACCAGCATTACTTTTCCCCGCTGGCACCTTTGCTGTGGCAGCAAAAGCTGGACGTTTGTCTTTTTTGCTCCGGAGGCTGCCGATAGCGAAAACAGGTGCTTTTGAGGATTGAGTCCGCAGGAAAGCAGAGAGTACCAAATTGTCTGGGGCATTTGAAGAGGTTCCAGGAGGCAGTGAGAACCAGCATTACTTTTCCCCGCTGGCACCTTTGCTGTGGCAGCAAAAGCTGGACGTTTGTCTGTTTTGCTCTGGAGGATGCCGAAACCAAAAAAGGTGCTTTTGAGGATAGAGTCCGCAGGAAAGCAGAGAGGGCCAAATTGTCTGGGGCAGTTGAAGAGGTTCCAGGAGGCAGTGAGAACCAGCATTACTTTTCCCCGCTGGCACCTTTGCTGTGGCAGCAAAACCTGGAGGTTTGTCTTTTTTGCTCCGGAGGCTGCCGATAGCGAAAACAGGTGCTTTTGAGGATGGAGTCCGCAGGAAAGCAGAGAGTGCCAAATTGTCTGGGGCATTTGATGAGGTTCCAGGAGGCAATGAGGACCAGCATCACTTTTCCCCGCTGGCACCTTTGCTGTGGCAGCAAAAGCTGGACGTTTGTCTTTTTTGCTACGGAGGCTGCTGAAAGCGAAAACAGGTGCTTTTGAGGATGGAGTCCGCAGGAAAGCAGAGAGGGCCAAATTGTCTGTGGCATTTGAAAGGGTTCCAGGAGGCAGTGAGAACCAGCATTACTTTTCCCCGCTGGCACCTTTGCTGTGGCAGCAAAAGCTGGACGTTTGTCTTTTTTGCTCCAAACACCGTCGAAAGCGAAAACAGGTGCTTTTGAGGATGGAGTCAGCAGGAAAGCAGAGAGGGCCAAATTGTCTGTGGCATTTGAAAGGGTTCCAGGAGGCAGTGAGGACCAGCATTACTTTTCCCCGCTGGCACCTTTGCTGTGGCAGCAAAAGCTGGACGTTTGTCTTTTTTGCTGCAAACACCGCCGAAAGCGAAAAAAGGTGCTTTTGAGGATGGAGACCGCAGGAAAGCAGAGAGGGCCAAATTGTCTGGGGCATTTGAAAGGGTTCCAGGAGGCAGTGAGAACCAGCATTCCTTTTCCCCGCTGGCACCTTTGCTGTGGCAGCAAAAGCTGGACGTTTGTCTTTTTTGCTCCGGAGGCTGCCGAAAGCGAAAACAGGTGCTTTTGAGGATTGAGTCCGCAGGAAAGCAGAGAGGGCCAAATTGTCTGTGGCATTTGAAAGGGTTCCAGGAGGCAGTGAGAACCAGCATTACTTTTCCCCGCTGGCACCTTTGCTGTGGCAGCAAAAGCTGGACGTTTGTCTTTTTTGCTCCGGAGGATGCCGAAAGCGTAAAAAGGTGCTTTTGAGGATGGAGTCCGCAGGAAAGCAGAGAGGGCCAAATTGTGTGGTGCATTTGAAAGTGTTCCAGGAGGCAGTGAGAACCAGCATTACTTTTCCCCGCTGGCACCTTTGCTGTGGCAGCAAAAGCTGGACGTTTTTCTTTTTTGCTCCAAACACTCCCGAAAGCGAAAAAAGGTGCTTTTGAGGATGGAGTCCGCAGGAAAGCAGAGAGGGCCAAATTGTGTGGTGCATTTGAAAGGGTTCCAGGAGGCAGTGAGAACCAGCATTACTTTTCCCCGCTGGCGCCTTTGCTGTGGCAGCAAAAGCTGGACGTTTGTCTTTTTTGCTCCAAACACCGCCGAAAGCGAAAAAATGTGCTTTTGAGGATGGAGTCCGCAGGAAAGCAGAGAGTGCCAAATTGGCTGTGGCATTTGAAAGGGTTCCAGGAGGCAGTGAGAACCAGCATTACTTTTCCCCGCTGGCACCTTTGCTGTGGCAGCAAAACCTGGACGTTTGTCTTTTTTGCTCCGGAGGATGCCGAAACGAAAAAAGGTGATTTTGAGGATGGAGTCCGCAGGAAAGCAGAGAGGGCCAAATTGTCTGTGGCATTTGAAGAGGTTCCAGGAGGAAGTGAGAACCAGCATTACTTTTCCCCGCTGGCACCTTTTCTGAGACAGCAAAAGCTGGACGTTTGTCTTTTTTGCTCCAAACACCGCCGAAAGCGAAAAAAGGTGCTTTTGAAGATGGAGTCCGCAGGAAAGCAGAGAGGGCCATATTGTCTGTGGCATTTGAAAGGGTTCCAGGAGGCAGTGAGAACCAGCATTCCTTTTCCCCGCTGGCACCTTTGCTGTGGCAGCAAAACCTGGACGTTTGTCTTTTTTGCTCCAAACACCGCCGAACGCGAAAAAAGGTGCTTTTGAAGATGGAGTCCGCAGGAAAGCAGAGAGGGCCAAATTGTCTGTGGCATTTGAAAGGGTTCCAGGAGGCAGTGAGAACCAGCATTACTTTTCCCCGCTGGCACCTTTGCTGTGGCAGCAAAAGCTGGACGTTTGTCTTTTTTGCTCCAAACACCGCCGAAAGCGAAAAAAGGTGCTTTTGAAGATGGAGTCCGCAGGAAAGCAGAGAGGGCCAAATTGTCTGTGGCATTTGAAGAGGTTCCAGGAGGCAATGAGGACCAGCATCACTTTTCCCCGCTGGCACCTTTGCTGTGGCAGCAAAAGCTGGACGTTTGTCTTTTTTGCTCTGGAGGCTGCCGAAAGCGAAAACAGGTGCTTTTGAGGATGGAGTCCGCAAGAAAGCAGAGAGGGCCAAATTGTCTGGGGCATTTGAAAGGGTTCCAGGAGGCAGTGAGAACCAGCATTACTTTTCCCCGCTGGCACCTTTGCTGTGGCAGCAAAAGCTGGACGTTTGTCTTTTTTGCTCCGGAGGATGCCGAAAGCGAAAAAAGGTGCTTTTGAGGATGGAGTCCGCAAGAAAGCAGGGAGGGCCAAATTGTCTGGGGCATTTGAAAGGGTTCCAGGAGGCAGTGAGAAGCAGCATTACTTTTCCCCGCTGGCACCTTTGCTGTGGCAGCAAAACCTGGACGTTTGTCTTTTTTGCTCCAAACACTCCCGAAAGCGAAAAAAGGTGCTTTTGAGGATGGAGTCCGCAGGAAAGCAGAGAGGGCCAAATTGTGTGGTGCATTTGAAAGGGTTCCAGGAGGCAGTGAGAACCAGCATTACTTTTCCCCGCTGGCACCTTTGCTGTGGCAGCAAAACCTGGACGTTTTACTTTTTTGCTCCAAACACCGCCGAAAGCGAAAAAAGGTGCTTTTGAGGATAGAGTCCGCAGGAAAGCAGAGAGGGCCAAATTGTCTGTGGCATTTGAAAGGGTTCCAGGAGGCAGTGAGAACCAGCATTACTTTTCCCCGCTGGCACCTTTGCTGTGGCAGCAAAAGCTGGACGTTTGTCTTTTTTGCTCCAAACACCGCCGAAAGCGAAAAAAGGTGCTTTTGAAGATGGAGTCCGCAGGAAAGCAGAGAGGGCCAAATTATCTGTGGCATTTGAAGAGGTTCCAGGAGGCAATGAGGACCAGCATCACTTTTCCCCGCTGGCACCTTTGCTGTGGCAGCAAAAGCTGGACGTTTGTCTTTTTTGCTCCAAACATCGCCGAAAGCGAAAAAAGGTGCTTTTGAGGATGGAGACCGCAGGAAAGCAGAGAGGGCCAAATTGTGTGGTGCATTTGAAAGGGTTCCAGGAGGCAGTGAGAACCAGCATTACTTTTCCCCGCTGGCACCTTTGCTGTGGCAGCAAAAGCTGGACGTTTGTCTTTTTTGCTCCAGAGGCTACCGAAAGAGAAAACAGGTGCTTTTGAGGATTGAGTCCGCAGAAAAGCAGAGAGGGCCAAATTGTCTGTGGCATTTGAAAGGGTTCCAGGAGGCAGTGAGAACCAGCATTCCTTTTCCCCGCTGGCACCTTTGCTGTGGCAGCAAAAGCTGGACGTTTGTCTTTTTTGCTACAAACACCGCCGAAAGCGAAAAAAGGTGCTTTTGAAGATGGAGTCCGCAGGAAAGCAGAGAGGGCCAAATTGTGTGTTGCATTTGAAAGGGTTCCAGGAGGCAGTGAGAACCAGCATTACTATTCCCGCTGGCACCTTTGCTGTGGCAGCAAAAGCTGGACGTTTGTCTTTTTTGCTCCGGAGGCTGCCGAAAGCGAAAACAGGTGCTTTTGAGGATGGAGTCCGCAGGAAAGCAGAGAGGGCCATATTGTCTGTGGCATTTGAAAGGGTTCCAGGAGGCAGTGAGAACCAGCATTCCTTTTCCCCGCTGGCACCTTTGCTGTGGCAGCAAAAGCTGGACGTTTGTCTTTTTTGCTCCAAACACCGCCGAACGCGAAAAAAGGTGCTTTTGAAGATGGAGTCCGCAGGAAAGCAGAGAGGGCCAAATTGTCTGTGGCATTTGAAAGGGTTCCAGGAGGCAGTGAGAACCAGCATTACTTTTCCCCGCTGGCACCTTTGCTGTGGCAGCAAAACCTGGACGTTTGTCTTTTTTGCTCCAAACACTCCCGAAAGCGAAAAAAGGTGCTTTTGAGGATGGAGTCCGCAGGAAAGCAGAGAGGGCCAAATTGTGTGGTGCATTTGAAAGGGTTCCAGGAGGCAGTGAGAACCAGCATTACTTTTCCCCGCTGGCACCTTTGCTGTGGCAGCAAAACCTGGACGTTTTACTTTTTTGCTCCAAACACCGCCGAAAGCGAAAAAAGGTGCTTTTGAGGATAGAGTCCGCAGGAAAGCAGAGAGGGCCAAATTGTCTGTGGCATTTGAAAGGGTTCCAGGAGGCAGTGAGAACCAGCATTACTTTTCCCCGCTGGCACCTTTGCTGTGGCAGCAAAAGCTGGACGTTTGTCTTTTTTGCTCCAAACACCGCCGAAAGCGAAAAAAGGTGCTTTTGAGGATGGAGACCGCAGGAAAGCAGAGAGGGCCAAATTGTGTGGTGCATTTGAAAGGGTTCCAGGAGGCAGTGAGAACCAGCATTACTTTTCCCCGCTGGCACCTTTGCTGTGGCAGCAAAAGCTGGACGTTTGTCTTTTTTGCTCCAGAGGCTACCGAAAGAGAAAACAGGTGCTTTTGAGGATTGAGTCCGCAGAAAAGCAGAGAGGGCCAAATTGTCTGTGGCATTTGAAAGGGTTCCAGGAGGCAGTGAGAACCAGCATTCCTTTTCCCCGCTGGCACCTTTGCTGTGGCAGCAAAAGCTGGACGTTTGTCTTTTTTGCTCCAAACACCGCCGAAAGCGAAAAAAGGTGCTTTTGAAGATGGAGTCCGCAGGAAAGCAGAGAGGGCCAAATTGTGTGTTGCATTTGAAAGGGTTCCAGGAGGCAGTGAGAACCAGCATTACTATTCCCGCTGGCACCTTTGCTGTGGCAGCAAAAGCTGGACGTTTGTCTTTTTTGCTCCGGAGTCTGCCGAAAGCGAAAACAGGTGCTTTTGAGGATGGAGTCCGCAGGAAAGCAGAGAGGGCCATATTGTCTGTGGCATTTGAAAGGGTTCCAGGAGGCAGTGAGAACCAGCATTCCTTTTCCCCGCTGGCACCTTTGCTGTGGCAGCAAAACCTGGACGTTTGTCTTTTTTGCTCCGGAGGATGCCGAAAGCGAAAAAAGGTGCTTTTGAGGATGGAGTCCGCAAGAAAGCAGGGAGGGCCAAATTGTCTGGGGCATTTGAAAGGGTTCCAGGAGGCAGTGAGAACCAGCATTACTTTTCCCCGCTGGCACCTTTGCTGTGGCAGCAAAACCTGGACGTTTGTCTTTTTTGCTCCAAACACTCCCGAAAGCGAAAAAAGGTGCTTTTGAGGATGGAGTCCGCAGGAAAGCAGAGAGGGCCAAATTGTGTGGTGCATTTGAAAGGGTTCCAGGAGGCAGTGAGAACCAGCATTACTTTTCCCCGCTGGCACCTTTGCTGTGGCAGCAAAAGCTGGACGTTTTTCTTTTTTGCTCCAAACACTCCCGAAAGCGAAAAAAGGTGCTTTTGAGGATGGAGTCCGCAGGAAAGCAGAGAGGGCCAAATTGTGTGGTGCATTTGAAAGGGTTCCAGGAGGCAGTGAGAACCAGCATTACTTTTCCCCGCTGGCGCCTTTGCTGTGGCAGCAAAAGCTGGACGTTTGTCTTTTTTGCTCCAAACACCGCCGAAAGCGAAAAAATGTGCTTTTGAGGATGGAGTCCGCAGGAAAGCAGAGAGGGCCAAATTGTCTGTGGCATTTGAAAGGGTTCCAGGAGGCAGTGAGAACCAGCATTACTTTTCCCCGCTGGCACCTTTGCTGTGGCAGCAAAAGCTGGACGTTTGTCTTTTTTGCTCCAAACACCCCCGAAAGGGAAAACAGGTGCTTTTGAGGATTGAGTCCGCAGGAAAGCAGAGAGTGCCAAATTGTCTGTGGCATTTGAAAGGGTTCCAGGAGGCAGTGAGAACCAGCATTACTTTTCTCCGCTGGCACCTTTGCTGTGGCAGCAAAAGCTGGACGTTTGTCTTTTTTGCTCTGGAGGATGCCGAAACGAAAAAAGGTGCTTTTGAGGATAGAGTCCGCAGGAAAGCAGAGAGTGCCAAATTGTCTGTGGCATTTGAAGAGGTTCCAGGAGGCAGTGAGAACCAGCATTACTTTTCCCCGCTGGCACTTTTCTGTGGCAGCAAAAGCTGGACGTTTGTCTGTTTTGCTCTGGAGGATTACGAAACGAAAAAAGGTGCTTTTGAGGATAGAGTCCGCAGGAAAGCAGAGAGGGCCAAATTGTCTGGGGCATTTGAAAGGGTTCCAGGAGGCAGTGAGAACCAGCATTACTTTTCCCCGCTGGCACCTTTGCTGTGGCAGCAAAAGCTGGACGTTTGTCTTTTTTGCTCCAAACACCGCCGAAAGCGAAAAAAGGTGCTTTTGAAGATGGAGTCCGCAGGAAAGCAGAGAGGGCCAAATTGTCTGTGGCATTTGAAAGGGTTCCAGGAGGCAATGAGGACCAGCATCACTTTTCCCCGCTGGCACCTTTGCTGTGGCAGCAAAAGCTGGACGTTTGTCGTTTTTGCTCTGGAGGCTGCCGAAAGCGAAAACAGGTGCTTTTGAGGATGGAGTCCGCAAGAAAGCAGAGAGTGCCAGATTGTCTGTGGCATTTGAAAGGGTTCCAGGAGGCAGTGAGAACCAGCATTACTTTTCCCCGCTGGCACCTTTGCTGTGGCAGCAAAAGCTGGACGTTTGTCTTTTTTGCTCCAAACACCGCCGAAAGCGAAAAAAGGTGCTTTTGAGGATAGAGTCCGCAGGAAAGCAGAGAGGGCCAAATTGTGTGGTGCATTTGAAAGGGTTCCAGGAGGCAGTGAGAACCAGCATTACTTTTCGCCGCTGGCACCTTTGCTGTGGCAGCAAAAGCTGGACGTTTGTCTTTTTTGCTCCGGAGGCTGCCGAAAGCGAAAACAGGTGCTTTTGAGGATGGAGTCCGCAGGAAAGCAGAGAGGGCCAAATTGTCTTGGCCATTTGAAGAGGTTCCAGGAGGCAGTGAGAACCAGCATTACTTTTCCCCGCTGGCACCTTTGCTGTGGCAGCAAAAGCTGGACGTTTGTCTTTTTTGCTCCGGAGGATGCCGAAAGCGAAAAAAGGTGCTTTTGAGGATAGAGTCCGCAAGAAAGCAGGGAGGGCCAAATTGTCTGAGGCATTTGAAAGGGTTCCAGGAGGCAGTGAGAACCAGCATTACTTTTCCCCGCTGGCACCTTTGCTGTGGCAGCAAAAGCTGGACGTTTGTCTTTTTTGCTCTAAACACCGCCGAAAGCTCAAACAGGTGCTTTTGAGGATAGAGTCCGCAGGAAAGCAGAGAGGGCCAAATTGTGTGGTGCATTTGAAAGGGTTCCAGGAGGCAGTGAGAACCAGCATTCCTTTTCCCCGCTGGCACCTTTGCTGTGGCAGCAAAAGCTGGACGTTTGTCTTTTTTGCTCCGGAGGCTGCCGAAAGCGAAAACAGGTGCTTTTGAGGATGGAGTCCGCAGGAAAGCAGAGAGGGCCAAATTGTCTGTGGCATTTGAAAGGGTTCCAGGAGGCAGTGAGAACCAGCATTACTTTTCCCCGCTGGCACCTTTGCTGTGGCAGCAAAAGCTGGACGTTTGTCTTTTTTGCTCCAAACACCGCCGAAAGCGAAAAAAGGTGCTTTTGAGGATAGAGTCCGCAGGAAAGCAGAGAGGGCCAAATTGTCTGGGGCATTTGAAGAGGTTCCAGGAGGCAGTGAGAACCAGCATTACTTTTCCCCGCTGGCACCTTTGCTGTGGCAGCAAAAGCTGGACGTTTGTCTTTTTTGCTCCGGAGGCTGCCGAAAGGGAAAACAGGTGCTTTTGAGGACTGAGTCCGCAGGAAAGCAGAGAGTACCAAATTGTCTGGGGCATTTGAAGAGGTTCCAGGAGGCAGTTAGAACCAGCATTACTTTTCCCCGCTGGCACCTTTGCTGTGGCAGCAAAAGCTGGACGTTTGTCTTTTTTGCTCTGGAGGATACCGAAACGAAAAAAGGTGCTTTTGAGGATAGAGTACGCAGGAAAGCAGAGAGGGCCAAATTGTCTGGGGCATTTGAAGAGGTTCCAGGAGGCAGTGAGAACCAGCATTACTTTTCACCGCTGGCACCTTTGCTGTGGCAGGAAAAGCTGGACGTTTGTCTTTTTTGCTCCAAACACCCCCGAAAGCGAAAAAAGGTGCTTTTGAGGATAGAGTCCGCAGGAAAGCAGAGAGGGCCAAATTGTCTGTGGCATTTGAAAGGGTTCCAGGAGGCAGTGAGAACCAGCATTACTTTTCCCCGCTGGCACCTTTGCTGTGGCAGCAAAAGCTGGACGTTTGTCTTTTTTGCTCCAAACACCGCCGAAAGCGAAAACAGGTGCTTTTGAGGATGGAGTCCGCAGGAAAGCAGAGAGGGCCAAATTGTCTGTGGCATTTGAAAGGGTTCCAGGAGGCAGTGAGGACCAGCATTACTTTTCCCCGCTGGCACCTTTGCTGTGGCAGCAAAAGCTGGACGTTTTTCTTTTTTGCTCCAAACACCGCCGAAAGCGAAAACAGGTGCTTTTGAGGATGGAGACCGCAGGAAAGCAGAGAGGGCCAAATTGTCTGTGGCATTTGAAAGGGTTCCAGGAGGCAGTGAGAACCAGCATTACTTTTCCCCGCTGGCACCTTTGCTGTGGCAGCAAAAGCTGGACGTTTGTCTTTTTACCACCGGAGGCTGCCGAAAGCTAAAACAGGTGCTTTTGAGGATTGAGTCCGCAGGAAAGCAGAGAGGGCCAAATTGTCTGTGGCATTTGAAAGGGTTCCAGGAGGCAGTGAGAACCAGCATTACTTTTCCCCGCTGGCACCTTTGCTGTGGCAGCAAAAGCTGGACGTTTGTCTTTTTTGCTCCAAACACCCCCGAAAGCGAAAAAAGGTGCTTTTGAAGATGGAGTCCGCAGGAAAGCAGAGAGGGCCAAATTGTGTATTGCATTTGAAAGGGTTCCAGGAGGCAGTGAGAACCAGCATTACTATTCCCGCTGGCACCTTTGCTGTGGCAGCAAAAGCTGGACGTTTGTCTTTTTTGCTCCGGAGGCTGCCGAAAGCGAAAAGAGGTGCTTTTGAGGATGGAGTCCGCAGGAAAGCAGAGAGGGCCATATTGTCTGGGGCACTTGAAAGGGTTCCAGGAGGCAGTGAGAACCAGCATTCCTTTTCCCCGCTGGCACTTTTGCTGTGGCAGCAAAAGCTGGACGTTTGTCTTTTTTGCTCCAAACACCCCCGAAAGCGAAAAAAGGTGCTTTTGAGGATGGAGTCCGCAGGAAAGCAGAGAGGGCCAAATTGTCTGTGGCATTTGAAAGGGTTCCAGGAGGCAGTGAGAACCAGCATTACTTTTCCCCGCTGGCACCTTTGCTGTGGCAGCAAAAGCTGGACGTTTGTCTTTTTTGCTCCGGAGGCTTCCGAAAGCGAAAACAGGTGCTTTTGAGGATGGAGTCCGCAGGAAAGCAGAGAGGGCCAAATTGTCTGGGGCATTTGAAGAGTTTCCAGGAGGCAGTGAGAACCAGCATTACTTTTCCCCGCTGGCACCTTTGCTGTGGCAGCAAAAGCTGGACGTTTGTCTTTTTTGCTCCGGAGGATGCCGAAAGCGAAAAAAGGTGCTTTTGAGGATGGAGTCCGCAAGAAAGCAGGGAGGGCCAAATTGTCTGTGGCATTTGAAAGGGTTCCAGGAGGCAGTGAGAACCAGCATTACTTTTCCCCGCTGGCACCTTTGCTGTGGCAGCAAAAGCTGGACGTTTGTCTTTTTTGCTCCAAACACCCCCGAAAGCGAAAAAAGGTGCTTTTGAAGATGGAGTCCGCAGGAAAGCAGAGAGGGCCAAATTGTGTATTGCATTTGAAAGGGTTCCAGGAGGCAGTGAGAACCAGCATTACTATTCCCGCTGGCACCTTTGCTGTGGCAGCAAAAGCTGGACGTTTGTCTTTTTTGCTCCGGAGGCTGCCGAAAGCGAAAAGAGGTGCTTTTGAGGATGGAGTCCGCAGGAAAGCAGAGAGGGCCATATTGTCTGGGGCACTTGAAAGGGTTCCAGGAGGCAGTGAGAACCAGCATTCCTTTTCCCCGCTGGCACTTTTGCTGTGGCAGCAAAAGCTGGACGTTTGTCTTTTTTGCTCCAAACACCCCCGAAAGCGAAAAAAGGTGCTTTTGAGGATGGAGTCCGCAGGAAAGCAGAGAGGGCCAAATTGTCTGTGGCATTTGAAAGGGTTCCAGGAGGCAGTGAGAACCAGCATTACTTTTCCCCGCTGGCACCTTTGCTGTGGCAGCAAAAGCTGGACGTTTGTCTTTTTTGCTCCGGAGGCTTCCGAAAGCGAAAACAGGTGCTTTTGAGGATGGAGTCCGCAGGAAAGCAGAGAGGGCCAAATTGTCTGGGGCATTTGAAGAGTTTCCAGGAGGCAGTGAGAACCAGCATTACTTTTCCCCGCTGGCACCTTTGCTGTGGCAGCAAAAGCTGGACGTTTGTCTTTTTTTTCTCTAAACACCGCCGAAAGCTCAAACAGGTGCTTTTGAGGATAGAGTCCGCAGGAAAGCAGAGAGGGCCAAATTGTGTGGTGCATTTGAAAGGGTTCCAGGAGGCAGTGAGAACCAGCATTACTTTTCCCCGCTGGCACCTTTGCTGTGGCAGCAAAAGCTGGACGTTTGTCTTCTTTGCTCCGGAGGCTGCCGAAAGCGAAAACAGGTGCTTTTGAGGATGGAGTCCGCAGGAAAGCAGAGAGGGCCAAATTGTGTGGTGCATTTGAAAGGGTTCCAGAAGGCAGTGAGAACCAGCATTACATTTCCCCGCTGGCACCTTTGCTGTGGCAGCAAAAGCTGGACGTTTGTCTTTTTTGCTCCAAACACCCCCGAAAGGGAAAACAGGTGGTTTTGAGGATGGAGTCCGCAGGAAAGCAGAGAGGGCCAAATTGTCTGTGGCATTTGAAAGGGTTCCAGGAGGCAGTGAGAACCAGCATTCCTTTTCCCCGCTGGCACCTTTGCTGTGGCAGCAAAACCTGGACGTTTGTCTTTTTTGCTCCAAACACCGCCGAAAGCGAAAAAAGGTGCTTTTGAGGATGGAGTCCGCAGGAAAGCAGAGAGGGCCAAATTGTGTGGTGCATTTGAAAGGGTTCCAGGAGGCAGTGAGAACCAGCATTACTTTTCCCCGCTGGCGCCTTTGCTGTGGCAGCAAAAGCTGGACGTTTGTCTTTTTTGCTCCAAACACTCCCGAAAGCGAAAAAAGGTGCTTTTGAGGATGGAGTCCGCAGGAAAGCAGAGAGGGCCAAATTGTCTGTGGCATTTGAAAGGGTTCCAGGAGGCAGTGAGAACCAGCATTACTTTTCCCCACTGGCACCTTTGCTGTGGCAGCAAAAGCTGGACGTTTGTCTTTTTTGCTCCGGAGGATGCCGAAAGCGAAAACAGGTGCTTTTGAGGATTGAGTCCGCAGGAAAGCAGAGAGTGCCAAATTGTCTGGGGCATTTGAAGAGGTTCCAAGAGGCAGTGAGAACCAGCATTACTTTTCCCCGCTGGCACCTTTGCTGTGGCAGCAAAAGCTGGACGTTTGTCTTTTTTGCTCTGGAGGATGCCGAAAGCGAAAAAAGGTGCTTTTGAAGATGGAGTCCGCAGGAAAGCAGAGAGTGCCAAATTGTCTGTGGCATTTGAAGAGGTTCCAGGAGGCAGTGAGAACCAGCATTACTTTTCCCCGCTGGCACCTTTGCTGTGGCAGCAAAAGCTGGACGTTTTTCTTTTTTGCTCCAAACACCGCCGAAAGCGAAAAAAGGTGCTTTTGAGGATGGAGGCCGCAGGAAAGCAGAGAGGGCCAAATTGTGTGGTGCATTTGAAAGGGTTCCAGGAGGCAGTGAGAACCAGCATTCCTTTTCCCCGCTGGCACCTTTGCTGTGGCAGCAAAAGCTGGACGTTTGTCTTTTTTGCTCCAAACACCCCCGAAAGTGAAAAAAGGTGCTTTTGAGGATAGAGTCCGCAGGAAAGCAGAGAGGGCCAAATTGTCTGGGGCATTTGAAAGGGTTCCAGGAGGCAGTGAGAACCAGCATTACTTTTCCCCGCTGGCGCCTTTGCTGTGGCAGCAAAAGCTGGACGTTTGTCTTTTTTGCTCCAAACACCGCCGAAAGCGAAAAAAGGTGCTTTTGAGGATGGAGTTCGCAAGAAAGCAGAGAGGGCCAAATTGTCTGTGGCATTTGAAAGGGTTCCAGGAGGCAGTGAGAACCAGCACTACTTTTCCCCGCTGGCACCTTTGCTGTGGCAGCAAAAGCTGGACGTTTGTCTTTTTTGCTCCGGAGGCTGCCGAAAGGGAAAACAGGTGCTTTTGAGGACTGAGTCCGCAGGAAAGCAGAGAGTACCAAATTGTCTGGGGCATTTGAAGAGGTTCCAGGAGGCAGTGAGAACCAGCATTACTTTTCCCCGCTGGAACCTTTGCTGTGGCAGCAAAAGCTGGACGTTTGTCTTTTTTGCTCTGGAGGATACCGAAACGAAAAAAGGTGCTTTTGAGGATAGAGTCCGCAGGAAAGCAGAGAGTGCCAAATTGTCTGGGGCATTTGAAGAGGTTCCAGGAGGCAGTGAGAACCAGCATTACTTTTCCCCGCTGGCACCTTTGCTGTGGCAGCAAAAGCTGGACGTTTTTCTTTTTTGCTCCAAACACCGCCGAAAGCGAAAAAAGGTGCTTTTGAGGATGGAGTCCGCAGGAAAGCAGAGAGGGCCAAATTGTGTGGTGCATTTGAAAGGGTTCCAGGAGGCAGTGAGAACCAGCATTCCTTTTCCCCGCTGGCACCTTTGCTGTGGCAGCAAAAGCTGGACGTTTGTCTTTTTTGCTCCAAACACCCCCGAAAGTGAAAAAAGGTGCTTTTGAGGATAGAGTCCGCAGGAAAGCAGAGAGGGCCAAATTGTGTGGTGCATTTGAAAGGGTTCCAGGAGGCAGTGAGAACCAGCATTACTTTTCCCCGCTGGCGCCTTTGCTGTGGCAGCAAAAGCTGGACGTTTGTCTTTTTTGCTCCAAACACCGCCGAAAGCGAAAAAAGGTGCTTTTGAGGATGGAGTCCGCAGGAAAGCAGAGAGGGCCAAATTGTCTGTGGCATTTGAAAGGGTTCCAGGAGGCAGTGAGAACCAGCACTACTTTTCCCCGCTGGCACCTTTGCTGTGGCAGCAAAAGGTGGACGTTTGTCTTTTTTGCTCCGGAGGCTGCCGAAAGGGAAAACAGGTGCTTTTGAGGACTGAGTCCGCAGGAAAGCAGAGAGTACCAAATTGTCTGGGGCATTTGAAGAGGTTCCAGGAGGCAGTGAGAACCAGCCTTACTTTTCCCCGCTGGCACCTTTGCTGTGGCAGCAAAAGCTGGACGTTTGTCTTTTTTGCTCTGGAGGATACCGAAACGAAAAAAGGTGCTTTTGAGGATAGAGTCCGCAGGAAAGCAGAGAGTACCAAATTGTCTGGGGCATTTGAAGAGGTTCCAGGAGGCAGTGAGAACCAGCATTACTTTTCCCCGCTGGCACCTTTGCTGTGGCAGCAAAAGCTGGACGTTTGTCTTTTTTGCTCCAAACACCGCCGAAAGCTAAAAAAGGTGCTTTTGAGGATAGAGTCCGCAGGAAAGCAGAGAGGGCCAAATTGTGTGGTGCATTTGAAAGGGTTCCAGGAGGCAGTGAGAACCAGCATTACTTTTCCCCGCTGGCACCTTTGCTGTGGCAGCAAAACCTGGACGTTTGTCTTTTTTGCTCCGGAGGCTGCTGATAGCAAAAACAGGTGCTTTTGAGGATGGAGTCCGCAGGAAAGCAGAGAGGGCCAAATTGTCTGGGGCATTTGAAGAGGTTCCAGGAGGCAATGAGGGCCAGCATCACTTTTCCCCGCTGGCACCTTTGCTGTGGCAGCAAAAGCTGGACGTTTGTCTTTTTTGCTCCGGAGGCTGCCGAAAGCGAAAACAGGTGCTTTTGAGGATGGAGTCCGCAGGAAAGCAGAGAGGGCCAAATTGTGTGGTGCATTTGAAAGGGTTCCAGGAGGCAGTGAGAACCAGCATTACTTTTCCCCGCTGGCACCTTTGCTGTGGCAGCAAAAGCTGGACGTTTGTCTTTTTTGCTCCAAACACCGCCGAAAGCGAAAACAGGTGCTTTTGAGGATGGAGTCCGCAGGAAAGCAGAGAGGGCCAAATTGTGTGTTGCATTTGAAAGGGTTCCAGGAGGCAGTGAGGACCAGCATTACTTTTCCCCGCTGGCACCTTTGCTGTGGCAGCAAAAGCTGGACGTTTGTCTTTTTTGCTCCAAACACCGCCGAAAGCGAAAAAAGGTGCTTTTGAGGATGGAGACCGCAGGAAAGCAGAGAGGGCCAAATTGTCTGTGGCATTTGAAAGGGTTCCAGGAGGCAGTGAGAACCAGCATTACTTTTCCCCGCTGGCACCTTTGCTGTGGCAGCAAAAGCTGGACGTTTGTCTTTTTTGCTCCGGAGGCTGCCGAAAGCGAAAACAGGTGCTTTTGAGGATTGAGTCCGCAGGAAAGCAGAGAGGGCCAAATTGTCTGTGGCATTTGAAAGGGTTCCAGGAGGAAGTGAGAACCAGCATTCCTTTTCCCCGCTGGCACCTTTGCTGTGGCAGCAAAAGCTGGACGTTTGTCTTTTTTGCTCCAAACACCGCCGAAAGCGAAAAAAGGTGCTTTTGAGGATAGAGTCCGCAGGAAAGCAGAGAGGGCCAAATTGTGTGGTGCATTTGAAAGGGTTCCAGGAGGCAGTGAGAACCAGCATTACTTTTCCCCGCTGGCACCTTTGCTGTGGCAGCAAAAGCTGGACGTTTGTCTTCTTTGCTCCGGAGGCTGCCGAAAGCGAAAACAGGTGCTTTTGAGGATGGAGTCCGCAGGAAAGCAGAGAGGGCCAAATTGTGTGGTGCATTTGAAAGGGTTCCAGAAGGCAGTGAGAACCAGCATTACATTTCCCCGCTGGCACCTTTGCTGTGGCAGCAAAAGCTGGACGTTTGTCTTTTTTGCTCCAAACACCCCCGAAAGGGAAAACAGGTGGTTTTGAGGATGGAGTCCGCAGGAAAGCAGAGAGGGCCAAATTGTCTGTGGCATTTGAAAGGGTTCCAGGAGGCAGTGAGAACCAGCATTCCTTTTCCCCGCTGGCACCTTTGCTGTGGCAGCAAAACCTGGACGTTTGTCTTTTTTGCTCCAAACACCGGCCGAAAGCGAAAAAAGGTGCTTTTGAGGATGGAGTCCGCAGGAAAGCAGAGAGGGCCAAATTGTGTGGTGCATTTGAAAGGTTCAGGAGGCAGTGAGAACCAGCATTACTTTTCCCCGCTGGCGCCTTTGCTGTGGCAGCAAAAGCTGGACGTTTGTCTTTTTTGCTCCAAACACTCCCGAAAGCGAAAAAAGGTGCTTTGAGGATGGAGTCCGCAGGAAAGCAGAGAGGGCCAAATTGTCTGTGGCATTTGAAAGGGTTCCAGGAGGCAGTGAGAACCAGCATTACTTTTCCCCACTGGCACCTTTGCTGTGGCAGCAAAAGCTGGACGTTTGTCTTTTTGCTCCGGAGGATGCCGAAAGCGAAAACAGGTGCTTTTGAGGATTGAGTCCGCAGGAAAGCAGAGAGTGCCAAATTGTCTGGGGCATTTGAAGAGGTTCCAAGAGGCAGTGAGAACCAGCATTACTTTTCCCCGCCTGGCACCTTTGCTGTGGCAGCAAAAGCTGGACGTTTGTCTTTTTTGCTCTGGAGGATGCCGAAAGCGAAAAAAAGGTGCTTTTGAAGATGGAGTCCGCAGGAAAGCAGAGAGTGCCAAATTGTCTGTGGCATTTGAAGAGGTTCCAGGAGGCAGTGAGAAACCAGCATTACTTTTCCCCGCTGGCACCTTTGCTGTGGCAGCAAAAGCTGGACGTTTTTCTTTTTTGCTCCAAACACCGCCGAAAGCGAAAAAAGGTGCTTTTGAGGATGGAGGCCGCAGGAAAGCAGAGAGGGCCAAATTGTGTGGTGCATTTGAAAGGGTTCCAGGAGGCAGTGAGAACCAGCATTCCTTTTCCCGCTGGCACCTTTGCTGTGGCAGCAAAAGCTGGACGTTTGTCTTTTTGCTCCAAACACCCCCGAAAGTGAAAAAAGGTG
Source organism: Vanellus vanellus (assembly GCF_965231255.1). Lineage (NCBI taxonomy): Eukaryota > Metazoa > Chordata > Aves > Charadriiformes > Charadriidae > Vanellus > Vanellus vanellus. Next base: position 42,863 of record NW_028127148.1, on the reverse strand, counting down.
CTTTTGAGGATAGAGTCCGCAGGAAAGCAGAGAGGCCAAATTGTCTGGGTCATTTGAAAGGGGTTCCAGGAGGCAGTGAGAACCAGCATTACTTTTCCCCGCTGGCGCCTTTGCTGTGGCAGCAAAAGCTGGACGTTTGGTCTTTTTTGCTCCAAACACCGCCGAAAGCGAAAAAAGGTGCTTTTGAGGATGGAGTCCGCAAGAAAGCAGAGAGGGCCAAATTGTCTGTGGCATTTGAAAGGGTTCCAGGAGGCAGTGAGAACCAGCACTACTTTCCCCGCTGGCACCTTTGCTGTGGCAGCAAAGCTGGACGTTTGTCTTTTTTGCTCCGGAGGCTGCCGAAAGGGAAAACAGGTGCTTTTGAGGACTGAGTCCGCAGGAAAGCAGAGAGTACCAAATTGTCTGGGGCATTTGAAGAGGTTCCAGGAGGCAGTGAGAACCAGCATTACTTTTCCCCGCTGGAACCTTTGCTGTGGCAGCAAAAAGCTGGACGTTTGTCTTTTTTGCTCTGGAGGATACCGAAACGAAAAAAGGTGCTTTTGAGGATAGAGTCCGCAGGAAAGCAGAGAGTGCCAAATTGTCTGGGGCATTTGAAGAGGTTCCAGGAGGCAGTGAGAACCAGCATTACTTTTCCCCGCTGGCACCTTTGCTGTGGCAGCAAAAGCTGGACGTTTTTCTTTTTTGCTCCAAACACCGCCGAAAGCGAAAAAAGGTGCTTTTGAGGATGGAGTCCGCAGGAAAGCAGAGAGGGCCAAATTGTGTGGTGCATTTGAAAGGGTTCCAGGAGGCAGTGAGAACCAGCATTCCTTTTCCCCGCTGGCACCTTTGCTGTGGCAGCAAAAGCTGGACGTTTGTCTTTTTTGCTCCAAACACCCCCGAAAGTGAAAAAAGGTGCTTTTGAGGATAGAGTCCGCAGGAAAGCAGAGAGGGCCAAATTGGTGTGGTGCATTTAAGGGTTCCAGGAGGCAGTGAGAACCAGCATTACTTTTCCCCGCTGGCGCCTTTGCTGTGGCAGCAAAAGCTGGACGTTTGTCTTTTTTGCTCCAAACACCGCCGAAAGCGAAAAAAGGTGCTTTTGAGGATGGAGTCCGCAGGAAAGCAGAGAGGGCCAAATTGTCTGTGGCATTTGAAAGGGTTCCAGGAGGCAGTGAGAACCAGCACTACTTTTCCCCGCTGGCACCTTTGCTGTGGCAGCAAAAAGGTGGACGTTTGTCTTTTTTGCTCCGGAGGCTGCCGAAAGGGAAAACAGGTGCTTTTGAGGACTGAGTCCGCAGGAAAGCAGAGAGTACCAAATTGTCTGGGGCATTTGAAGAGGTTCCAGGAGGCAGTGAGAACCAGCCTTACTTTTCCCCGCTGGCACCTTTGCTGTGGCAGCAAAAGCTGGACGTTTGTCTTTTTTGCTCTGGAGGATACCGAAACGAAATAGGTGCTTTTGAGGATAGAGTCCGCAGGAAAGCAGAGAGTACCAAATTGTCTGGGGCATTTGAAGAGGTTCCAGGAGGCAGTGAGAACCAGCATTACTTTCCCCGCTGGCACCTTTGCTGTGGCAGCAAAAGCTGGACGTTTGTCTTTTTTGCTCCAAACACCGCCGAAGCTAAAAAAGGTGCTTTTGAGGATAGAGTCCGCAGGAAAGCAGAGAGGGCCAAATTGTGTGGTGCATTTGAAAGGGTTCCAGGAGGCAGTGAGACCAGCATTACTTTTCCCCGCTGGCACCTTTGCTGTGGCAGCAAAACCTGGACGTTGTCTTTTTGCTCCGGAGGCTGCTGATAGCAAAAACAGGTGCTTTTGAGGATGGAGTCCGCAGGAAAGCAGAGAGGGCCAAATTGTCTGGGGCATTTGAAGAGGTTCCAGGAGGCAATGAGGGCCAGCATCACTTTTCCCCGCTGGCACCTTGCTGTGGCAGCAAAGCTGGACGTTTGTCTTTTTTGCTCCGGAGGCTGCCGAAAGCGAAAACAGGTGCTTTTGAGGATGGAGTCCGAGGAAAGCAGAGAGGGCCAAATTGTGTGGTGCATTTGAAAGGGTTCCAGGAGGCAGTGAGAACCAGCATTACTTTTCCCCGCTGGCACCTTTGCTGTGGCAGCAAAAGCTGGGACGTTTGTCTTTTTTGCTCCAAACACCGCCGAAAGCGAAAACAGGTGCTTTTGAGGATGAGTCCGCAGGAAAGCAGAGAGGGCCCAAATTGTGTGTTGCATTTGAAAGGGTTCCAGGAGGCAGTGAGGACCAGCATTACTTTTCCCCGCTGGCACCTTTGCTGTGGCAGCAAAAGCTGGACGTTTGTCTTTTTTGCTCCAAACACCGCCGAAAGCGAAAAAAGGTGCTTTTGAGGATGGAGACCGCAGGAAAGCAGAGAGGGCCAAATTGTCTGTGGCATTTGAAAGGGTTCCAGGAGGCAGTGAGAACCAGCATTACTTTTCCCGCTGGCACCTTTGCTGTGGCAGCAAAAGCTGGAGTTTGTCTTTTTTGCTCCGGAGGCTGCCGAAAGCGAAAACAGGTGCTTTTGAGGATTGAGTCCGCAGGAAAGCAGAGAGGGCCAAATTGTCTGTGGCATTTGAAAGGGTTCCAGGAGGAAGTGAGAACCAGCATTCCTTTTCCCCGCTGGCACCTTTGCTGTGGCAGCAAAAGCTGGACGTTTGTCTTTTTTGCTCCAAACACCGCCGAAAGCGAAAAAAGGTGCTTTTGAAGATGGAGTCCGCAGGAAAGCAGAGAGGGCCAAATTGTGTGGTGCATTTGAAAGTGTTCCAGGAGGCAGTGAGAACCAGCATTACTATTCCCGCTGGCACCTTTGCTGTGGCAGCAAAAGCTGGACGTTTGTCTTTTTTGCTCCTGAGGCTGCCAAAAGCGAAAACAGGTGCTTTTGAGGATGGAGTCCGCAGGAAAGCAGAGAGGGCCATATTGTCTGGGGCATTTGAAGAGGTTCCAGGAGGCAGTGAGAACCAGCATTACTTTTCCCCGCTGGCACTTTTGCTGTGGCAGCAAAAGCTGGACGTTTGTCTTTTTTGCTCCAAACACCGCCGAAAGCGAAAAAATGTGCTTTTGAAGATGGAGTCCGCAGGAAAGCAGAGAGGGCCAAATTGTCTGTGGCATTTGAAAGGGTTCCAGGAGGCAGTGAGAACCAGCATTACTTTTCCCCGCTGGCACCTTTGCTGTGGCAGCAAAAGCTTGACGTTTGTCTTTTTTGCTCCGGAGGCTGCCGAAAGCGAAAACAGGTGCTTTTGAGGATTGAGTCCGCAGGAAAGCAGAGAGTGCCAAATTGTCTGGGGCATTTGAAGAGGTTCCAGGAGGCAGTGAGAACCAGCATTCCTTTTCCCCGCTGGCACCTTTGCTGTGGCAGCAAAACCTGGACGTCTGTTTTTTTGCTCTGGAGGATGCCGAAACGAAAAAAGGTGCTTTTGAGGATAGAGTCCGCAGGAAAGCAGAGAGTGCCAAATTGTCTGGGGCATTTGAAGAGGTTCCAGGAGGCAGTGAGAACCAGCATTACTTTTCCCCGCTGGCACCTTTGCTGTGGCAGCAAAACCTGGACGTTTGTCTTTTTTGCTCCAAACACCGCCGAAAGCGAAAAAAGGTGCTTTTGAGGATGGAGTCCGCAGGAAAGCAGAGAGGGCCAAATTGTCTGGGGCATTTGAAAGGGTTCCAGGAGGCAGTGAGAACCAGCATTACTTTTCCCCGCTGGCACCTTTGCTGTGGCAGCAAAAGCTGGACGTTTGTCTTTTTACCACCGGAGGCTGCCGAAAGCGAAAACAGGTGCTTTTGAGGATGGAGTCCGCAGGAAAGCAGAGAGGGCCAAATTGTGTGGTGCATTTGAAAGGGTTCCAGGAGGCAGTGAGAACCAGCATTACTTTTCCCCGCTGGCACCTTTGCTGTGGCAGCAAAAGCTGGACGTTTGTCTTTTTTGCTCGGGAGGCTGCCGAAAGCGAAAACAGGTGCTTTTGAGGATGGAGTCCGCAGGAAAGCAGAGAGGGCCAAATTGTGTGGTGCATTTGAAAGGGTTCCAGGAGGCAGTGAGAACCAGCATTACTTTTCCCTGCTGGCACCTTTGCTGTGGCAGCAAAAGCTGGACGTTTGTCTTTTTTGCTCCGGAGGCTGCCGAAAGCGAAAAAAGGTGCTTTTGAGGATGGAGTCCGCAGGAAAGCAGAGAGGGCCAAATTGTGTGGTGCATTTGAAAGGGTTCCAGGAGGCAGTGAGAACCAGCATTACTTTTCCCCGCTGGCACCTTTGCTGTGGCAGCAAAAGCTGGACGTTTGTGTTTTTACCACCAGAGGGCGCCGAAAGTGAAAAAAGGCGCTTTTGAGGATAGAGTCCGCAGAAAAGCAGAGAGGGCCAAATTGTCTGGGGCATTTGAAGAGGTTCCAGGAGGCAATGACGACCAGCATTACTTTTCCCCGCTGGCACCTTTGCTGTGGCAGCAAAACCTGGACGTTTGTCTTTTCTGCTCCGGAGGCTTCCGAAAGCGAAAACAGGTGCTTTTGAGGATGGAGTCCGCAGGAAAGCAGAGAGGGCCAAATTGTCTGTGGCATTTGAAAGGGTTCCAGGAGGCAGTGAGAACCAGCATTACTTTTCCCCGCTGGCACCTTTGCTGTGGCAGCAAAACCTGGACGTTTGTCTTTTTTGCTCTGGAGGATGCCGAAACGAAAAAAGGTGCTTTTGAGGATAGAGTCCTCAGGAAAGCAGAGAGGGCCAAATTGTGTGGTGCATTTGAAAGGGTTCCAGGAGGCAGTGAGAACCAGCATTACTTTTCCCCGCTGGCACCTTTGCTGTGGCAGCAAAAGCTGGACGTTTGTCTTTTTTGCTCCGGAGGCTGCCGAAAGCGAAAACAGGTGCTTTTGAGGATGGAGTCCGCAGGAAAGCAGAGAGGGCCAAATTGTGTGGTGCATTTGAAAGTGTTCCAGGAGGCAGTGAGAACCAGCATTACTTTTCCCCGCTGGCACCTTTGCTGTGGCAGCAAAAGCTGGACGTTTGTCTTTTTTGCTCCGGAGGCTGCCGAAAGCGAAAACAGGTGCTTTTGAGGATGGAGTCCGCAGGAAAGCAGAGAGGGCCAAATTGTGTGGTGCATTTGAAAGGGTTCCAGGAGGCAGTGAGAACCAGCATTACTTTTCCCTGCTGGCACCTTTGCTGTGGCAGCAAAAGCTGGACGTTTGTCTTTTTTGCTCCGGAGGCTGCCGAAAGCGAAAACAGGTGCTTTTGAGGATGGAGTCCGCAGGAAAGCAGAGAGGGCCAAATTGTGTGGTGCATTTGAAAGGGTTCCAGGAGGCAGTGAGAACCAGCATTACTTTTCCCCGCTGGCACCTTTGCTGTGGCAGCAAAAGCTGGACGTTTGTCTTTTTATCTCCAAACACCCCCGAAAGCGAAAAAAGGTGCTTTTGAGGATTGAGTCCGCAGGAAAGCAGAGAGGGCCAAATTGTGTGGTGCATTTGAAAGGGTTCCAGGAGGCAGTGAGAACCAGCATTCCTTTTCACCGCTGGCACCTTTGCTGTGGCAGCAAAAGCTGGACGTTTGTCTTTTTTGCTCCGGAGGATGCCGAAAGCAAAAAAGGTGCTTTTGAGGATGGAGTCCGCAGGAAAGCAGAGAGGGCCAAATTGTCTGGGGCATTTGAAAGGGTTCCAGGAGGCAGTGAGAACCAGCATTACTTTCCCCGCTGGCACCTTTGCTGTGGCAGCAAAAGCTGGACGTTTGTCTTTTTTGCTCCAAACACCGCCGAAAGCTAAAAAAGGTGCTTTTGAGGATAGAGTCCGCAGGAAAGCAGAGGGCCAAATTGTCTGTGGCATTTGAAAGGGTTCCAGGAGGCAGTGAGAACCAGCATTACTTTTCCCGCTGGCACCTTTGCTGTGGCAGCAAAAGCTGGACGTTTGTCTTTTTACCACCGGAGGCTGCCGAAAGCGAAAACAGGTTCTTTTGAGGATGGAGTCCGCAGGAAAGCAGAGAGGGCCAAATTGTGTGGTGCATTTGAAAGGGTTCCAGGAGGCAGTGAGAACCAGCATTACTTTTCCCCGCTGGCACCTTTGCTGTGGCAGCAAAAGCTGGACGTTTGTCTTTTTTGCTCGGGAGGCTGCCGAAAGCGAAAACAGGTGCTTTTGAGGATGGAGTCCGCAGGAAAGCAGAGAGGGCCAAATTGTGTGGTGCATTTGAAAGGGTTCCAGGAGGCAGTGAGAACCAGCATTACTTTTCCCTGCTGGCACCTTTGCTGTGGCAGCAAAAGCTGGACGTTTGTCTTTTTTGCTCCGGAGGCTGCCGAAAGCGAAAAAAGGTGCTTTTGAGGATGGAGTCCGCAGGAAAGCAGAGAGGGCCAAATTGTGTGGTGCATTTGAAAGGGTTCCAGGAGGCAGTGAGAACCAGCATTACTTTTCCCCGCTGGCACCTTTGCTGTGGCAGCAAAAGCTGGACGTTTGTCTGTTTTGCTCCGGAGGCTGCCGAAAGCGAAAACAGGTGCTTTTGAGGATGGAGTCCGCAGGAAAGCAGAGAGGGCCAAATTGTCTGTGGCATTTGAAAGGGTTCCAGGAGGCAGTGAGAACCAGCATTACTTTTCCCCGCTGGCACCTTTGCTGTGGCAGCAAAACCTGGACGTTTGTCTTTTTTGCTCTGGAGGATGCCGAAACGAAAAAAGGTGCTTTTGAGGATAGAGTCCTCAGGAAAGCAGAGAGGGCCAAATTGTCTGGGGCATTTGAAAGGGTTCCAGGAGGCAGTGAGAACCAGCATTACTTTTCCCCGCTGGCACCTTTGCTGTTGCAGCAAAAGCTGGACGTTTGTCTTTTTTGCTCCAAACACCGCCGAAAGCGAAAAAAAGTGCTTTTGAGGATGGAGTCCGCAGGAAAGCAGAGAGGGCCAAATTGTGTGGTGCATTTGAAAGGGTTCCAGGAGGCAGTGAGAACCAGCATTACTTTTCCCCGCTGGCACCTTTGCTGTGGCAGCAAAAGCTGGACGTTTGTCTTTTTTGCTCCGGAGGCTGCCGAAAGCGAAAACAGGTGCTTTTGAGGATGGAGTCCGCAGGAAAGCAGAGAGGGCCAAATTGTCTGGGGCATTTGAAAGGGTTCCAGGAGGCAGTGAGAACCAGCATTACTTTCCCCGCTGGCACCTTTGCTGTGGCAGCAAAAGCTGGACGTTTGTCTTTTTTGCTCCAAACACCGCCGAAAGCGAAAAAAGGTGCTTTTGAGGATAGAGTCCGCAGGAAAGCAGAGAGGGCCAAATTGTCTGGGGCATTTGAAAGGGTTCCAGGAGGCAGTGAGAACCAGCATTACTTTTCCCTGCTGGCACCTTTGCTGTGGCAGCAAAAGCTGGACGTTTGTCTTTTTACCACCGGAGGCTGCCGAAAGCGAAAACAGGTGCTTTTGAGGATGGAGTCCGCAGGAAAGCAGAGAGGGCCAAATTGTGTGGTGCATTTGAAAGGGTTCCAGGAGGCAGTGAAAACCAGCCTTACTTTTCCCCGCTGGCACCTTTGCTGTGGCAGCAAAAGCTGGACGTTTGTCTTTTTTGCTCCGGAGGCTGCCGAAAGCGAAAACAGGTGCTTTTGAGGATGGAGTCCGCAGGAAAGCAGAGAGGGCCAAATTGTGTGGTGCATTTGAAAGGGTTCCAGGAGGCAGTGAGAACCAGCATTACTTTTCCCTGCTGGCACCTTTGCTGTGGCAGCAAAAGCTGGACGTTTGTCTTTTTTGCTCCGGAGGCTGCCGAAAGCGAAAACAGGTGCTTTTGAGGATGGAGTCCGCAGGAAAGCAGAGAGGGCCAAATTGTGTGGTGCATTTGAAAGGGTTCCAGGAGGCAGTGAGAACCACCATTACTTTTCCCCGCTGGCACCTTTGCTGTGGCAGCAAAAGCTGGACGTTTGTCTTTTTATCTCCAAACACCCCCGAAAGCGAAAAAAGGTGCTTTTGAGGATAGAGTCCGCAGGAAAGCAGAGAGGGCCAAATTGTGTGGTGCATTTGAAAGGGTTCCAGGAGGCAGTGAGAACCAGCATTCCTTTTCACCGCTGGCACCTTTGCTGTGGCAGCAAAAGCTGGACGTTTGTCTTTTTTGCTCCGGAGGATGCCGAAAGCGAAAAAAGGTGCTTTTGAGGATGGAGTCCGCAGGAAAACAGAGAGGGCCAAATTGTGTGGTGCATTTGAAAGGGTTCCAGGAGGCAGTGAGAACCAGCATTCCTTTTCCCCGCTGGCACCTTTGCTGTGGCAGCAAAAGCTGGACGTTTGTCTTTTTTGCTCCAAACACCGCCGAAAGCGAAAAAAGGTGCTTTTGAGGATAGAGTCCGCAGGAAAGCAGAGAGGGCCAAATTGTGTGGTGCATTTGAAAGGGTTCCAGGAGGCAGTGAGAACCAGCATTACTTTTCCCCGCTGGCACCTTTGCTGTGTCAGCAAAAGCTGGACGTTTGTCTTTTTTGCTCCAAACACCGCCGAAAGCGAAAAAAGGTGCTTTTGACGATGGAGTCCGCAGGAAAGCAGAGAGGGCCAAATTGTCTGGGGCATTTGAAAGGGTTCCAGGAGGCAGTGAGAACCAGCATTACTTTTCCCCGCTGGCACCTTTGCTGTGGCAGCAAAAGCTGGACTTTTGTCTATTTTGCTCCAAACACCGCCGAAAGCGAAAACAGGTGCTTTTGAGGATGGAGACCGCAGGAAAGCAGAGAGGGCCAAATTGTCTGTGGCATTTGAAAGGGTTCCAGGAGGCAGTGAGAAGCAGCATTACTTTTCCCCGCTGGCACCTTTGCTGTGGCAGCAAAAGCTGGACGTTTGTCTTTTTTGCTCCGGAGGCTGCCGAAAGCGAAAACAGGTGCTTTTGAGGATTGAGTCCGCAGGAAAGGAGAGAGGGCCAAATTGTCTGTGGCATTTGAAAGGGTTCCAGGAGGCAGTGAGAACCAGCATTCCTTTTCCCTGCTGGCACCTTTGCTGTGGCAGCAAAAGCTGGACGTTTGTCTTTTTTGCTCCAAACACCGCCGAAAGCGAAAAAAGGTGCTTTTGAGGATGGAGTCCGCAGGAAAGCAGAGAGGGCCAAATTGTGTGGTGCATTTGAAAGGGTTCCAGGAGGCAGTGAGAACCAGCATTACTATTCCCGCTGGCACCTTTGCTGTGGCAGCAAAAGCTGGACGTTTGTCTTTTTTGCTCCGGAGGATGCCAAAAGCGAAAACAGGTGCTTTTGAGGACTGAGTCCGCAGGAAAGCAGAGAGGGCCATATTGTCTGGGGCATTTGAAAGGGTTCCAGGAGGCAGTGAGAACCAGCATTACTTTTCCCCGCTGGCACTTTTGCTGTGGCAGCAAAAGCTGGACGTTTGTCTTTTTTGCTCCAAACACCGCCGAAAGCGAAAAAAGGTGCTTTTGAAGATGGAGTCCGCAGGAAAGCAGAGAGGGCCAAATTGTCTGTGGCATTTGAAAGGGTTCCAGGAGGCAGTGAGAACCAGCATTACTTTTCCCCGCTGGCACCTTTGCTGTGGCAGCAAAAGCTTGACGTTTGTCTTTTTTGCTCCAAACACCGCCGAAAGCGAAAAAAGGTGCTTTTGAGGATGGAGTCCGCAGGAAAGCAGAGAGTGCCAAATTGTCTGGGGCATTTGAAGAGGTTCCAGGAGGCAGTGAGAACCAGCATTACTTTTCCCCGCTGGCACCTTTGCTGTGGCAGCAAAAGCTGGACGTTTGTCTTTTTTGCTCCAAACACCGCCGAAAGCTAAAAAAGGTGCTTTTGAGGATAGAGTCCGCAGGAAAGCAGAGGGCCAAATTGTCTGTGGCATTTGAAAGGGTTCCAGGAGGCAGTGAGAACCAGCATTACTTTTCCCCGCTGGCACCTTTGCTGTGGCAGCAAAAGCTGGACGTTTGTCTTTTTACCACCGGAGGCTGCCGAAAGCGAAAACAGGTTCTTTTGAGGATGGAGTCCGCAGGAAAGCAGAGAGGGCCAAATTGTGTGGTGCATTTGAAAGGGTTCCAGGAGGCAGTGAGAACCAGCATTACTTTTCCCCGCTGGCACCTTTGCTGTGGCAGCAAAAGCTGGACGTTTGTCTTTTTTGCTCGGGAGGCTGCCGAAAGCGAAAACAGGTGCTTTTGAGGATGGAGTCCGCAGGAAAGCAGAGAGGGCCAAATTGTGTGGTGCATTTGAAAGGGTTCCAGGAGGCAGTGAGAACCAGCATTACTTTTCCCTGCTGGCACCTTTGCTGTGGCAGCAAAAGCTGGACGTTTGTCTTTTTTGCTCCGGAGGCTGCCGAAAGCGAAAAAAGGTGCTTTTGAGGATGGAGTCCGCAGGAAAGCAGAGAGGGCCAAATTGTGTGGTGCATTTGAAAGGGTTCCAGGAGGCAGTGAGAACCAGCATTACTTTTCCCCGCTGGCACCTTTGCTGTGGCAGCAAAAGCTGGACGTTTGTCTGTTTTGCTCCGGAGGCTGCCGAAAGCGAAAACAGGTGCTTTTGAGGATGGAGTCCGCAGGAAAGCAGAGAGGGCCAAATTGTCTGTGGCATTTGAAAGGGTTCCAGGAGGCAGTGAGAACCAGCATTACTTTTCCCCGCTGGCACCTTTGCTGTGGCAGCAAAACCTGGACGTTTGTCTTTTTTGCTCTGGAGGATGCCGAAACGAAAAAAGGTGCTTTTGAGGATAGAGTCCTCAGGAAAGCAGAGAGGGCCAAATTGTCTGGGGCATTTGAAAGGGTTCCAGGAGGCAGTGAGAACCAGCATTACTTTTCCCCGCTGGCACCTTTGCTGTTGCAGCAAAAGCTGGACGTTTGTCTTTTTTGCTCCAAACACCGCCGAAAGCGAAAAAAAGTGCTTTTGAGGATAGAGTCCGCAGGAAAGCAGAGAGGGCCAAATTGTGTGGTGCATTTGAAAGGGTTCCAGGAGGCAGTGAGAACCAGCATTACTTTTCCCCGCTGGCACCTTTGCTGTGGCAGCAAAAGCTGGACGTTTGTCTTTTTTGCTCCGGAGGCTGCCGAAAGCGAAAACAGGTGCTTTTGAGGATGGAGTCCGCAGGAAAGCAGAGAGGGCCAAATTGTCTGGGGCATTTGAAAGGGTTCCAGGAGGCAGTGAGAACCAGCATTACTTTCCCCGCTGGCACCTTTGCTGTGGCAGCAAAAGCTGGACGTTTGTCTTTTTTGCTCCAAACACCGCCGAAAGCGAAAAAAGGTGCTTTTGAGGATAGAGTCCGCAGGAAAGCAGAGAGGGCCAAATTGTCTGGGGCATTTGAAAGGGTTCCAGGAGGCAGTGAGAACCAGCATTACTTTTCCCTGCTGGCACCTTTGCTGTGGCAGCAAAAGCTGGACGTTTGTCTTTTTACCACCGGAGGCTGCCGAAAGCGAAAACAGGTGCTTTTGAGGATGGAGTCCGCAGGAAAGCAGAGAGGGCCAAATTGTGTGGTGCATTTGAAAGGGTTCCAGGAGGCAGTGAAAACCAGCCTTACTTTTCCCCGCTGGCACCTTTGCTGTGGCAGCAAAAGCTGGACGTTTGTCTTTTTTGCTCCGGAGGCTGCCGAAAGCGAAAACAGGTGCTTTTGAGGATGGAGTCCGCAGGAAAGCAGAGAGGGCCAAATTGTGTGGTGCATTTGAAAGGGTTCCAGGAGGCAGTGAGAACCAGCATTACTTTTCCCTGCTGGCACCTTTGCTGTGGCAGCAAAAGCTGGACGTTTGTCTTTTTTGCTCCGGAGGCTGCCGAAAGCGAAAACAGGTGCTTTTGAGGATGGAGTCCGCAGGAAAGCAGAGAGGGCCAAATTGTGTGGTGCATTTGAAAGGGTTCCAGGAGGCAGTGAGAACCACCATTACTTTTCCCCGCTGGCACCTTTGCTGTGGCAGCAAAAGCTGGACGTTTGTCTTTTTATCTCCAAACACCCCCGAAAGCGAAAAAAGGTGCTTTTGAGGATAGAGTCCGCAGGAAAGCAGAGAGGGCCAAATTGTGTGGTGCATTTGAAAGGGTTCCAGGAGGCAGTGAGAACCAGCATTCCTTTTCACCGCTGGCACCTTTGCTGTGGCAGCAAAAGCTGGACGTTTGTCTTTTTTGCTCCGGAGGATGCCGAAAGCGAAAAAAGGTGCTTTTGAGGATGGAGTCCGCAGGAAAACAGAGAGGGCCAAATTGTGTGGTGCATTTGAAAGGGTTCCAGGAGGCAGTGAGAACCAGCATTCCTTTTCCCCGCTGGCACCTTTGCTGTGGCAGCAAAAGCTGGACGTTTGTCTTTTTTGCTCCAAACACCGCCGAAAGCGAAAAAAGGTGCTTTTGAGGATAGAGTCCGCAGGAAAGCAGAGAGGGCCAAATTGTGTGGTGCATTTGAAAGGGTTCCAGGAGGCAGTGAGAACCAGCATTACTTTTCCCCGCTGGCACCTTTGCTGTGGCAGCAAAAGCTGGACGTTTGTCTTTTTTGCTCCAAACACCGCCGAAAGCGAAAAAAGGTGCTTTTGAGGATGGAGTCCGCAGGAAAGCAGAGAGGGCCAAATTGTCTGGGGCATTTGAAAGGGTTCCAGGAGGCAGTGAGAACCAGCATTACTTTTCCCCGCTGGCACCTTTGCTGTGGCAGCAAAAGCTGGACTTTTGTCTATTTTGCTCCAAACACCGCCGAAAGCGAAAACAGGTGCTTTTGAGGATGGAGACCGCAGGAAAGCAGAGAGGGCCAAATTGTCTGTGGCATTTGAAAGGGTTCCAGGAGGCAGTGAGAAGCAGCATTACTTTTCCCCGCTGGCACCTTTGCTGTGGCAGCAAAAGCTGGACGTTTGTCTTTTTTGCTCCGGAGGCTGCCGAAAGCGAAAACAGGTGCTTTTGAGGATTGAGTCCGCAGGAAAGGAGAGAGGGCCAAATTGTCTGTGGCATTTGAAAGGGTTCCAGGAGGCAGTGAGAACCAGCATTCCTTTTCCCTGCTGGCACCTTTGCTGTGGCAGCAAAAGCTGGACGTTTGTCTTTTTTGCTCCAAACACCGCCGAAAGCGAAAAAAGGTGCTTTTGAAGATGGAGTCCGCAGGAAAGCAGAGAGGGCCAAATTGTGTGGTGCATTTGAAAGGGTTCCAGGAGGCAGTGAGAACCAGCATTACTATTCCCGCTGGCACCTTTGCTGTGGCAGCAAAAGCTGGACGTTTGTCTTTTTTGCTCCGGAGGATGCCAAAAGCGAAAACAGGTGCTTTTGAGGACTGAGTCCGCAGGAAAGCAGAGAGGGCCATATTGTCTGGGGCATTTGAAAGGGTTCCAGGAGGCAGTGAGAACCAGCATTACTTTTCCCCGCTGGCACTTTTGCTGTGGCAGCAAAAGCTGGACGTTTGTCTTTTTTGCTCCAAACACCGCCGAAAGCGAAAAAAGGTGCTTTTGAAGATGGAGTCCGCAGGAAAGCAGAGAGGGCCAAATTGTGTGGTGCATTTGAAAGGGTTCCAGGAGGCAGTGAGAACCAGCATTACTTTTCCCTGCTGGCACCTTTGCTGTGGCAGCAAAAGCTGGACGTTTGTCTTTTTTGCTCCGGAGGCTGCCGAAAGCGAAAACAGGTGCTTTTGAGGATGGAGTCCGCAGGAAAGCAGAGAGGGCCAAATTGTGTGGTGCATTTGAAAGGGTTCCAGGAGGCAGTGAGAACCACCATTACTTTTCCCCGCTGGCACCTTTGCTGTGGCAGCAAAAGCTGGACGTTTGTCTTTTTATCTCCAAACACCCCCGAAAGCGAAAAAAGGTGCTTTTGAGGATAGAGTCCGCAGGAAAGCAGAGAGGGCCAAATTGTGTGGTGCATTTGAAAGGGTTCCAGGAGGCAGTGAGAACCAGCATTCCTTTTCACCGCTGGCACCTTTGCTGTGGCAGCAAAAGCTGGACGTTTGTCTTTTTTGCTCCGGAGGATGCCGAAAGCGAAAAAAGGTGCTTTTGAGGATGGAGTCCGCAGGAAAACAGAGAGGGCCAAATTGTGTGGTGCATTTGAAAGGGTTCCAGGAGGCAGTGAGAACCAGCATTCCTTTTCCCCGCTGGCACCTTTGCTGTGGCAGCAAAAGCTGGACGTTTGTCTTTTTTGCTCCAAACACCGCCGAAAGCGAAAAAAGGTGCTTTTGAGGATAGAGTCCGCAGGAAAGCAGAGAGGGCCAAATTGTGTGGTGCATTTGAAAGGGTTCCAGGAGGCAGTGAGAACCAGCATTACTTTTCCCCGCTGGCACCTTTGCTGTGGCAGCAAAAGCTGGACGTTTGTCTTTTTTGCTCCAAACACCGCCGAAAGCGAAAAAAGGTGCTTTTGAGGATGGAGTCCGCAGGAAAGCAGAGAGGGCCAAATTGTCTGGGGCATTTGAAAGGGTTCCAGGAGGCAGTGAGAACCAGCATTACTTTTCCCCGCTGGCACCTTTGCTGTGGCAGCAAAAGCTGGACTTTTGTCTATTTTGCTCCAAACACCGCCGAAAGCGAAAACAGGTGCTTTTGATGATGGAGACCGCAGGAAAGCAGAGAGGGCCAAATTGTCTGTGGCATTTGAAAGGGTTCCAGGAGGCAGTGAGAAGCAGCATTACTTTTCCCCGCTGGCACCTTTGCTGTGGCAGCAAAAGCTGGACGTTTGTCTTTTTTGCTCCGGAGGCTGCCGAAAGCGAAAACAGGTGCTTTTGAGGATTGAGTCCGCAGGAAAGGAGAGAGGGCCAAATTGTCTGTGGCATTTGAAAGGGTTCCAGGAGGCAGTGAGAACCAGCATTCCTTTTCCCTGCTGGCACCTTTGCTGTGGCAGCAAAAGCTGGACGTTTGTCTTTTTTGCTCCAAACACCGCCGAAAGCGAAAAAAGGTGCTTTTGAAGATGGAGTCCGCAGGAAAGCAGAGAGGGCCAAATTGTGTGGTGCATTTGAAAGGGTTCCAGGAGGCAGTGAGAACCAGCATTACTATTCCCGCTGGCACCTTTGCTGTGGCAGCAAAAGCTGGACGTTTGTCTTTTTTGCTCCGGAGGATGCCAAAAGCGAAAACAGGTGCTTTTGAGGACTGAGTCCGCAGGAAAGCAGAGAGGGCCATATTGTCTGGGGCATTTGAAAGGGTTCCAGGAGGCAGTGAGAACCAGCATTACTTTTCCCCGCTGGCACTTTTGCTGTGGCAGCAAAAGCTGGACGTTTGTCTTTTTTGCTCCAAACACCGCCGAAAGCGAAAAAAGGTGCTTTTGAAGATGGAGTCCGCAGGAAAGCAGAGAGGGCCAAATTGTCTGTGGCATTTGAAAGGGTTCCAGGAGGCAGTGAGAACCAGCATTACTTTTCCCCGCTGGCACCTTTGCTGTGGCAGCAAAAGCTTGACGTTTGTCTTTTTTGCTCCAAACACCGCCGAAAGCGAAAAAAGGTGCTTTTGAGGATGGAGTCCGCAGGAAAGCAGAGAGTGCCAAATTGTCTGGGGCATTTGAAGAGGTTCCAGGAGGCAGTGAGAACCAGCATTACTTTTCCCCGCTGGCACCTTTGCTGTGGCAGCAAAACCTGGACGTTTGTCTTTTTTGCTCCAAACACCGCCGAAAGCGAAAAAAGGTGCTTTTGAGGATAGAGTCCGCAGGAAAGCAGAGAGGGCCAATTTGTGTGGTGCATTTGAAAGGGTTCCAGGAGGCAGTGAGAACCAGCATTACTTTTCCCCGCTGGCACCTTTGCTGTTGCAGCAAAAGCTGGACGTTTGTCTTTTTTGCTCCAAACACCCCCGAAAGCTAAAAAAGGTGCTTTTGAGGATAGAGTCCGCAGGAAAGCAGAGAGGGCCAAATTGTCTGTGGCATTTGAAAGGGTTCCAGGAGGCAGTGAGAAGCAGCATTACTTTTCCCCGCTGGCACCTTTGCTGTGGCAGCAAAAGCTGGACGTTTGTCTTTTTTGCTCCGGAGGCTGCCGAAAGCGAAAACAGGTGCTTTTGCGGATGGAGTCCGCAGGAAAACAGAGAGGGCCAAATTGTCTGGGGCATTTGAAAGGGTTCCAGGAGGCAGTGAGAACCAGCATTACTTTTCCCCGCTGGCACCTTTGCTGTGGCAGCAAAAGCTGGACGTTTGTCTTTTTTGCTCCGGAGGCTGCCGAAAGCGAAAACAGGTGCTTTTGAGGATGGAGTCCGCAGGAAAGCAGAGAGGGCCAAATTGTCTGGGGCATTTGAAAGGGTTCCAGGAGGCAGTGAGAACCAGCATTACTTTTCCCTGCTGGCACCTTTGCTGTGGCAGCAAAAGCTGGACGTTTGTCTTTTTTGCTCCGGAGTCTGCCGAAAGCGAAAAAAGGTGCTTTTGAGGATGGAGTCCGCAGGAAAGCAGAGAGGGCCAAATTGTGTGGTGCATTTGAAAGGGTTCCAGGAGGCAGTGAGAACCAGCATTACTTTTCCCCGCTGGCACCTTTGCTGTTGCAGCAAAAGATGGACGTTTGTCTTTTTTGCTCCAAACACCGCCGAAAGCGAAAAAAGGTGCTTTTGAGGATAGAGTCCGCAGGAAAGCAGAGAGGGCGAAATTGTGTGGTGCATTTGAAAGGGTTCCAGGAGGCAGTGAGAACCAGCATTACTTTTCCCCGCTGGCACCTTTGCTGTGGCAGCAAAAGCTGGACGTTTGTCTTTTTTGCTCCGGAGGCTGCCGAAAGCGAAAACAGGTGCTTTTGAGGATGGAGTCCGCAGGAAAGCAGAGAGGGCCAAATTGTCTGGGGCATTTGAAAGGGTTCCAGGAGGCAGTGAGAACCAGCATTACTTTCCCCGCTGGCACCTTTGCTGTGGCAGCAAAAGCTGGACGTTTGTCTTTTTTGCTCCAAACACCGCCGAAAGCGAAAAAAGGTGCTTTTGAGGATAGAGTCCGCAGGAAAGCAGAGAGGGCCAAATTGTCTGTGGCATTTGAAAGGGTTCCAGGAGGCAGTGAGAACCAGCATTACTTTTCCCTGCTGGCACCTTTGCTGTGGCAGCAAAAGCTGGACGTTTGTCTTTTTACCACCGGAGGCTGCCGAAAGCGAAAACAGGTGCTTTTGAGGATGGAGTCCGCAGGAAAGCAGAGAGGGCCAAATTGTGTGGTGCATTTGAAAGGGTTCCAGGAGGCAGTGAGAACCAGCATTACTTTTCCCCGCTGGCACCTTTGCTGTGGCAGCAAAAGCTGGACGTTTGTCTTTTTTGCTCCGGAGGCTGCCGAAAGCGAAAACAGGTGCTTTTGAGGATGGAGTCCGCAGGAAAGCAGAGAGGGCCAAATTGTGTGGTGCATTTGAAAGGGTTCCAGGAGGCAGTGAGAACCAGCATTACTTTTCCCCGCTGGCACCTTTGCTGTGGCAGCAAAAGCTGGACGTTTGTCTTTTTTGCTCCGGAGGCTGCCGAAAGCGAAAACAGGTGCTTTTGAGGATGGAGTCCGCAGGAAAGCAGAGAGGGCCAAATTGTCTGTGGCATTTGAAAGGGTTCCAGGAGGCAGTGAGAACCAGCATTACTTTTCCCCGCTGGCACCTTTGCTGTGGCAGCAAAAGCTGGACGTTTGTCTTTTTTGCTCCGGAGGCTGCCGAAAGCGAAAACAGGTGCTTTTGAGGATGGAGTCCGCAGGAAAGCAGAGAGGGCCAAATTGTCTGGGGCATTTGAAAGGGTTCCAGGAGGCAGTGAGAACCAGCATTACTTTTCCCCGCTGGCACCTTTGCTGTGGCAGCAAAAGCTGGACGTTTGTCTTTTTTGCTCCGGAGGCTGCCGAAAGCGAAAACAGGTGCTTTTGAGGATGGAGTCCGCAGGAAAGCAGAGAGGGCCAAATTGTCTGGGGCATTTGAAAGGGTTCCAGGAGGCAGTGAGAACCAGCATTACTTTCCCCGCTGGCACCTTTGCTGTGGCAGCAAAAGCTGGACGTTTGTCTTTTTTGCTCCAAACACCGCCGAAAGCGAAAAAAGGTGCTTTTGAGGATAGAGTCCGCAGGAAAGCAGAGAGGGCCAAATTGTCTGTGGCATTTGAAAGGGTTCCAGGAGGCAGTGAGAACCAGCATTACTTTTCCCTGCTGGCACCTTTGCTGTGGCAGCAAAAGCTGGACGTTTGTCTTTTTACCACCGGAGGCTGCCGAAAGCGAAAACAGGTGCTTTTGAGGATGGAGTCCGCAGGAAAGCAGAGAGGGCCAAATTGTGTGGTGCATTTGAAAGGGTTCCAGGAGGCAGTGAGAACCAGCATTACTTTTCCCCGCTGGCACCTTTGCTGTGGCAGCAAAAGCTGGACGTTTGTCTTCTTATCTCCAAACACCCCCGAAAGCGAAAAAAGGTGCTTTTGAGGATAGAGTCCGCAGGAAAGCAGAGAGGGCCAAATTGTGTGGTGCATTTGAAAGGGTTCCAGGAGGCAGTGAGAACCAGCATTCCGTTTCACCGCTGGCACCTTTGCTGTGGCAGCAAAAGCTGGACGTTTGTCTTTTTTGCTCCGGAGGATGCCGAAAGCGAAAAAAGGTGCTTTTGAGGATGGAGTCCGCAGGAAAGCAGAGAGGGCCAAATTGTGTGGTGCATTTGAAAGGGTTCCAGGAGGCAGTGAGAACCAGCATTCCTTTTCCCCGCTGGCACCTTTGCTGTGGCAGCAAAAGCTGGACGTTTGTCTTTTTTGCTCCAAACACCGCCGAAAGCGAAAAAAGGTGCTTTTGAGGATAGAGTCCGCAGGAAAGCAGAGAGGGCCAAATTGTCTGGGGCATTTGAAGAGGTTCCAGGAGGCAGTGAGAACCAGCATTACTTTTCCCCGCTGGCACCTTTGCTGTGGCAGCAAAACCTGGACGTTTGTCTTTTTTGCTCCAAACACCGCCGAAAGCGAAAAAAGGTGCTTTTGAGGATAGAGTCCGCAGGAAAGCAGAGAGGGCCAATTTGTGTGGTGCATTTGAAAGGGTTCCAGGAGGCAGTGAGAACCAGCATTACTTTTCCCCGCTGGCACCTTTGCTGTTGCAGCAAAAGCTGGACGTTTGTCTTTTTTGCTCCAAACACCCCCGAAAGCTAAAAAAGGTGCTTTTGAGGATAGAGTCCGCAGGAAAGCAGAGAGGGCCAAATTGTCTGTGGCATTTGAAAGGGTTCCAGGAGGCAGTGAGAACCAGCATTACTTTTCCCCGCTGGCACCTTTGCTGTGGCAGCAAAAGCTGGACGTTTGTCTTTTTTGCTCCGGAGGCTGCCGAAAGCGAAAACAGGTGCTTTTGCGGATGGAGTCCGCAGGAAAACAGAGAGGGCCAAATTGTCTGGGGCATTTGAAAGGGTTCCAGGAGGCAGTGAGAACCAGCATTACTTTTCCCCGCTGGCACCTTTGCTGTGGCAGCAAAAGCTGGATGTTTGTCTTTTTTGCTCTAAACACCGCCGAAAGCGAAAACAGGTGCTTTTGAGGATTGAGTCCGCAGGAAAGCAGAGAGGGCCAAATTGTGTGGTGCATTTGAAAGGGTTCCTGGAGGCAGTGAGAACCAGCATTACTTTTCCCCGCTGGCACCTTTGCTGTGGCAGCAAAAGCTGGACGTTTGTCTTTTTTGCTCCGGAGGCTGCCGAAAGCGAAAACAGGTGCTTTTGAGGATGGAGTCCGCAGGAAAGCAGAGAGGGCCAAATTGTCTGGGGCATTTGAAAGGGTTCCAGGAGGCAGTGAGAACCAGCATTACTTTTCCCTGCTGGCACCTTTGCTGTGGCAGCAAAAGCTGGACGTTTGTCTTTTTTGCTCCGGAGTCTGCCGAAAGCGAAAAAAGGTGCTTTTGAGGATGGAGTCCGCAGGAAAGCAGAGAGGGCCAAATTGTGTGGTGCATTTGAAAGGGTTCCAGGAGGCAGTGAGAACCAGCATTACTTTTCCCCGCTGGCACCTTTGCTGTTGCAGCAAAAGATGGACGTTTGTCTTTTTTGCTCCAAACACCGCCGAAAGCGAAAAAAGGTGCTTTTGAGGATAGAGTCCGCAGGAAAGCAGAGAGGGCCAAATTGTGTGGTGCATTTGAAAGGGTTCCAGGAGGCAGTGAGAACCAGCATTACTTTTCCCCGCTGGCACCTTTGCTGTGGCAGCAAAAGCTGGACGTTTGTCTTTTTTGCTCCGGAGGCTGCCGAAAGCGAAAACAGGTGCTTTTGAGGATGGAGTCCGCAGGAAAGCAGAGAGGGCCAAATTGTCTGGGGCATTTGAAAGGGTTCCAGGAGGCAGTGAGAACCAGCATTACTTTCCCCGCTGGCACCTTTGCTGTGGCAGCAAAAGCTGGACGTTTGTCTTTTTTGCTCCAAACACCGCCGAAAGCGAAAAAAGGTGCTTTTGAGGATAGAGTCCGCAGGAAAGCAGAGAGGGCCAAATTGTCTGTGGCATTTGAAAGGGTTCCAGGAGGCAGTGAGAACCAGCATTACTTTTCCCTGCTGGCACCTTTGCTGTGGCAGCAAAAGCTGGACGTTTGTCTTTTTACCACCGGAGGCTGCCGAAAGCGAAAACAGGTGCTTTTGAGGATGGAGTCCGCAGGAAAGCAGAGAGGGCCAAATTGTGTGGTGCATTTGAAAGGGTTCCAGGAGGCAGTGAGAACCAGCATTACTTTTCCCCGCTGGCACCTTTGCTGTGGCAGCAAAAGCTGGACGTTTGTCTTTTTTGCTCCGGAGGCTGCCGAAAGCGAAAACAGGTGCTTTTGAGGATGGAGTCCGCAGGAAAGCAGAGAGGGCCAAATTGTCTGTGGCATTTGAAAGGGTTCCAGGAGGCAGTGAGAACCAGCATTACTTTTCCCCGCTGGCACCTTTGCTGTGGCAGCAAAAGCTGGACGTTTGTCTTTTTTGCTCCGGAGGCTGCCGAAAGCGAAAACAGGTGCTTTTGAGGATGGAGTCCGCAGGAAAGCAGAGAGGGCCAAATTGTCTGGGGCATTTGAAAGGGTTCCAGGAGGCAGTGAGAACCAGCATTACTTTTCCCCGCTGGCACCTTTGCTGTGGCAGCAAAAGCTGGACGTTTGTCTTTTTTGCTCCGGAGGCTGCCGAAAGCGAAAACAGGTGCTTTTGAGGATGGAGTCCGCAGGAAAGCAGAGAGGGCCAAATTGTCTGGGGCATTTGAAAGGGTTCCAGGAGGCAGTGAGAACCAGCATTACTTTCCCCGCTGGCACCTTTGCTGTGGCAGCAAAAGCTGGACGTTTGTCTTTTTTGCTCCAAACACCGCCGAAAGCGAAAAAAGGTGCTTTTGAGGATAGAGTCCGCAGGAAAGCAGAGAGGGCCAAATTGTCTGTGGCATTTGAAAGGGTTCCAGGAGGCAGTGAGAACCAGCATTACTTTTCCCTGCTGGCACCTTTGCTGTGGCAGCAAAAGCTGGACGTTTGTCTTTTTACCACCGGAGGCTGCCGAAAGCGAAAACAGGTGCTTTTGAGGATGGAGTCCGCAGGAAAGCAGAGAGGGCCAAATTGTGTGGTGCATTTGAAAGGGTTCCAGGAGGCAGTGAGAACCAGCATTACTTTTCCCCGCTGGCACCTTTGCTGTGGCAGCAAAAGCTGGACGTTTGTCTTCTTATCTCCAAACACCCCCGAAAGCGAAAAAAAGTGCTTTTGAGGATAGAGTCCGCAGGAAAGCAGAGAGGGCCAAATTGTGTGGTGCATTTGAAAGGGTTCCAGGAGGCAGTGAGAACCAGCATTCCGTTTCACCGCTGGCACCTTTGCTGTGGCAGCAAAAGCTGGACGTTTGTCTTTTTTGCTCCGGAGGCTGCCGAAAGCGAAAACAGGTGCTTTTGCGGATGGAGTCCGCAGGAAAACAGAGAGGGCCAAATTGTCTGGGGCATTTGAAAGGGTTCCAGGAGGCAGTGAGAACCAGCATTCCTTTTCCCCGCTGGCACCTTTGCTGTGGCAGCAAAAGCTGGACGTTTGTCTTTTTTGCTCCAAACACCGCCGAAAGCGAAAAAAGGTGCTTTTGAGGATAGAGTCCGCAGGAAAGCAGAGAGGGCCAAATTGTCTGTGGCATTTGAAAGGGTTCCAGGAGGCAGTGAGAAGCAGCATTACTTTTCCCCGCTGGCACCTTTGCTGTGGCAGCAAAAGCTGGACGTTTGTCTTTTTTGCTCCGGAGGCTGCCGAAAGCGAAAACAGGTGCTTTTGCGGATGGAGTCCGCAGGAAAACAGAGAGGGCCAAATTGTCTGGGGCATTTGAAAGGGTTCCAGGAGGCAGTGAGAACCAGCATTACTTTTCCCCGCTGGCACCTTTGCTGTGGCAGCAAAAGCTGGACGTTTGTCTTTTTTGCTCCGGAGGCTGCCGAAAGCGAAAACAGGTGCTTTTGAGGATGGAGTCCGCAGGAAAGCAGAGAGGGCCAAATTGTCTGGGGCATTTGAAAGGGTTCCAGGAGGCAGTGAGAACCAGCATTACTTTTCCCTGCTGGCACCTTTGCTGTGGCAGCAAAAGCTGGACGTTTGTCTTTTTTGCTCCGGAGTCTGCCGAAAGCGAAAAAAGGTGCTTTTGAGGATGGAGTCCGCAGGAAAGCAGAGAGGGCCAAATTGTGTGGTGCATTTGAAAGGGTTCCAGGAGGCAGTGAGAACCAGCATTACTTTTCCCCGCTGGCACCTTTGCTGTTGCAGCAAAAGATGGACGTTTGTCTTTTTTGCTCCAAACACCGCCGAAAGCGAAAAAAGGTGCTTTTGAGGATAGAGTCCGCAGGAAAGCAGAGAGGGCCAAATTGTGTGGTGCATTTGAAAGGGTTCCAGGAGGCAGTGAGAACCAGCATTACTTTTCCCCGCTGGCACCTTTGCTGTGGCAGCAAAAGCTGGACGTTTGTCTTTTTTGCTCCGGAGGCTGCCGAAAGCGAAAACAGGTGCTTTTGAGGATGGAGTCCGCAGGAAAGCAGAGAGGGCCAAATTGTCTGGGGCATTTGAAAGGGTTCCAGGAGGCAGTGAGAACCAGCATTACTTTCCCCGCTGGCACCTTTGCTGTGGCAGCAAAAGCTGGACGTTTGTCTTTTTTGCTCCAAACACCGCCGAAAGCGAAAAAAGGTGCTTTTGAGGATAGAGTCCGCAGGAAAGCAGAGAGGGCCAAATTGTCTGTGGCATTTGACAGGGTTCCAGGAGGCAGTGAGAACCAGCATTACTTTTCCCTGCTGGCACCTTTGCTGTGGCAGCAAAAGCTGGACGTTTGTCTTTTTACCACCGGAGGCTGCCGAAAGCGAAAACAGGTGCTTTTGAGGATGGAGTCCGCAGGAAAGCAGAGAGGGCCAAATTGTGTGGTGCATTTGAAAGGGTTCCAGGAGGCAGTGAGAACCAGCATTACTTTTCCCCGCTGGCACCTTTGCTGTGGCAGCAAAAGCTGGACGTTTGTCTTTTTTGCTCCGGAGGCTGCCGAAAGCGAAAACAGGTGCTTTTGAGGATGGAGTCCGCAGGAAAGCAGAGAGGGCCAAATTGTCTGTGGCATTTGAAAGGGTTCCAGGAGGCAGTGAGAACCAGCATTACTTTTCCCCGCTGGCACCTTTGCTGTGGCAGCAAAAGCTGGACGTTTGTCTTTTTTGCTCCGGAGGCTGCCGAAAGCGAAAACAGGTGCTTTTGAGGATGGAGTCCGCAGGAAAGCAGAGAGGGCCAAATTGTCTGGGGCATTTGAAAGGGTTCCAGGAGGCAGTGAGAACCAGCATTACTTTTCCCCGCTGGCACCTTTGCTGTGGCAGCAAAAGCTGGACGTTTGTCTTTTTTGCTCCGGAGGCTGCCGAAAGCGAAAACAGGTGCTTTTGAGGATGGAGTCCGCAGGAAAGCAGAGAGGGCCAAATTGTCTGGGGCATTTGAAAGGGTTCCAGGAGGCAGTGAGAACCAGCATTACTTTCCCCGCTGGCACCTTTGCTGTGGCAGCAAAAGCTGGACGTTTGTCTTTTTTGCTCCAAACACCGCCGAAAGCGAAAAAAGGTGCTTTTGAGGATAGAGTCCGCAGGAAAGCAGAGAGGGCCAAATTGTCTGTGGCATTTGAAAGGGTTCCAGGAGGCAGTGAGAACCAGCATTACTTTTCCCTGCTGGCACCTTTGCTGTGGCAGCAAAAGCTGGACGTTTGTCTTTTTACCACTGGAGGCTGCCGAAAGCGAAAACAGGTGCTTTTGAGGATGGAGTCCGCAGGAAAGCAGAGAGGGCCAAATTGTGTGGTGCATTTGAAAGGGTTCCAGGAGGCAGTGAGAACCAGCATTACTTTTCCCCGCTGGCACCTTTGCTGTGGCAGCAAAAGCTGGACGTTTGTCTTTTTTGCTCCGGAGGCTGCCGAAAGCGAAAACAGGTGCTTTTGCGGATGGAGTCCGCAGGAAAACAGAGAGGGCCAAATTGTCTGGGGCATTTGAAAGGGTTCCAGGAGGCAGTGAGAACCAGCATTACTTTTCCCCGCTGGCACCTTTGCTGTGGCAGCAAAAGCTGGACGTTTGTCTTTTTTGCTCCGGAGGCTGCCGAAAGCGAAAACAGGTGCTTTTGAGGATGGAGTCCGCAGGAAAGCAGAGAGGGCCAAATTGTCTGGGGCATTTGAAAGGGTTCCAGGAGGCAGTGAGAACCAGCATTACTTTTCCCTGCTGGCACCTTTGCTGTGGCAGCAAAAGCTGGACGTTTGTCTTTTTTGCTCCGGAGTCTGCCGAAAGCGAAAAAAGGTGCTTTTGAGGATGGAGTCCGCAGGAAAGCAGAGAGGGCCAAATTGTGTGGTGCATTTGAAAGGGTTCCAGGAGGCAGTGAGAACCAGCATTACTTTTCCCCGCTGGCACCTTTGCTGTTGCAGCAAAAGATGGACGTTTGTCTTTTTTGCTCCAAACACCGCCGAAAGCGAAAAAAGGTGCTTTTGAGGATAGAGTCCGCAGGAAAGCAGAGAGGGCCAAATTGTGTGGTGCATTTGAAAGGGTTCCAGGAGGCAGTGAGAACCAGCATTACTTTTCCCCGCTGGCACCTTTGCTGTGGCAGCAAAAGCTGGACGTTTGTCTTTTTTGCTCCGGAGGCTGCCGAAAGCGAAAACAGGTGCTTTTGAGGATGGAGTCCGCAGGAAAGCAGAGAGGGCCAAATTGTCTGGGGCATTTGAAAGGGTTCCAGGAGGCAGTGAGAACCAGCATTACTTTCCCCGCTGGCACCTTTGCTGTGGCAGCAAAAGCTGGACGTTTGTCTTTTTTGCTCCAAACACCGCCGAAAGCGAAAAAAGGTGCTTTTGAGGATAGAGTCCGCAGGAAAGCAGAGAGGGCCAAATTGTCTGTGGCATTTGAAAGGGTTCCAGGAGGCAGTGAGAACCAGCATTACTTTTCCCTGCTGGCACCTTTGCTGTGGCAGCAAAAGCTGGATGTTTGTCTTTTTACCACCGGAGGCTGCCGAAAGCGAAAACAGGTGCTTTTGAGGATGGAGTCCGCAGGAAAGCAGAGAGGGCCAAATTGTGTGGTGCATTTGAAAGGGTTCCAGGAGGCAGTGAGAACCAGCATTACTTTTCCCCGCTGGCACCTTTGCTGTGGCAGCAAAAGCTGGACGTTTGTCTTTTTTGCTCCGGAGGCTGCCGAAAGCGAAAACAGGTGCTTTTGAGGATGGAGTCCGCAGGAAAGCAGAGAGGGCCAAATTGTCTGTGGCATTTGAAAGGGTTCCAGGAGGCAGTGAGAACCAGCATTACTTTTCCCCGCTGGCACCTTTGCTGTGGCAGCAAAAGCTGGACGTTTGTCTTTTTTGCTCCGGAGGCTGCCGAAAGCGAAAACAGGTGCTTTTGAGGATGGAGTCCGCAGGAAAGCAGAGAGGGCCAAATTGTCTGGGGCATTTGAAAGGGTTCCAGGAGGCAGTGAGAACCAGCATTACTTTTCCCCGCTGGCACCTTTGCTGTGGCAGCAAAAGCTGGACGTTTGTCTTTTTTGCTCCGGAGGCTGCCGAAAGCGAAAACAGGTGCTTTTGAGGATGGAGTCCGCAGGAAAGCAGAGAGGGCCAAATTGTCTGGGGCATTTGAAAGGGTTCCAGGAGGCAGTGAGAACCAGCATTACTTTCCCCGCTGGCACCTTTGCTGTGGCAGCAAAAGCTGGACGTTTGTCTTTTTTGCTCCAAACACCGCCGAAAGCGAAAAAAGGTGCTTTTGAGGATAGAGTCCGCAGGAAAGCAGAGAGGGCCAAATTGTCTGTGGCATTTGAAAGGGTTCCAGGAGGCAGTGAGAACCAGCATTACTTTTCCCTGCTGGCACCTTTGCTGTGGCAGCAAAAGCTGGACGTTTGTCTTTTTACCACCGGAGGCTGCCGAAAGCGAAAACAGGTGCTTTTGAGGATGGAGTCCGCAGGAAAGCAGAGAGGGCCAAATTGTGTGGTGCATTTGAAAGGGTTCCAGGAGGCAGTGAGAACCAGCATTACTTTTCCCCGCTGGCACCTTTGCTGTGGCAGCAAAAGCTGGACGTTTGTCTTCTTATCTCCAAACACCCCCGAAAGCGAAAAAAGGTGCTTTTGAGGATAGAGTCCGCAGGAAAGCAGAGAGGGCCAAATTGTGTGGTGCATTTGAAAGGGTTCCAGGAGGCAGTGAGAACCAGCATTCCGTTTCACCGCTGGCACCTTTGCTGTGGCAGCAAAAGCTGGACGTTTGTCTTTTTTGCTCCGGAGGATGCCGAAAGCGAAAAAAGGTGCTTTTGAGGATGGAGTCCGCAGGAAAGCAGAGAGGGCCAAATTGTGTGGTGCATTTGAAAGGGTTCCAGGAGGCAGTGAGAACCAGCATTCCTTTTCCCCGCTGGCACCTTTGCTGTGGCAGCAAAAGCTGGACGTTTGTCTTTTTTGCTCCAAACACCGCCGAAAGCGAAAAAAGGTGCTTTTGAGGATAGAGTCCGCAGGAAAGCAGAGAGGGCCAAATTGTCTGGGGCATTTGAAGAGGTTCCAGGAGGCAGTGAGAACCAGCATTACTTTTCCCCGCTGGCACCTTTGCTGTGGCAGCAAAACCTGGACGTTTGTCTTTTTTGCTCCAAACACCGCCGAAAGCGAAAAAAGGTGCTTTTGAGGATAGAGTCCGCAGGAAAGCAGAGAGGGCCAATTTGTGTGGTGCATTTGAAAGGGTTCCAGGAGGCAGTGAGAACCAGCATTACTTTTCCCCGCTGGCACCTTTGCTGTTGCAGCAAAAGCTGGACGTTTGTCTTTTTTGCTCCAAACACCCCCGAAAGCTAAAAAAGGTGCTTTTGAGGATAGAGTCCGCAGGAAAGCAGAGAGGGCCAAATTGTCTGTGGCATTTGACAGGGTTCCAGGAGGCAGTGAGAAGCAGCATTACTTTTCCCCGCTGGCACCTTTGCTGTGGCAGCAAAAGCTGGACGTTTGTCTTTTTTGCTCCGGAGGCTGCCGAAAGCGAAAACAGGTGCTTTTGCGGATGGAGTCCGCAGGAAAACAGAGAGGGCCAAATTGTCTGGGGCATTTGAAAGGGTTCCAGGAGGCAGTGAGAACCAGCATTACTTTTCCCCGCTGGCACCTTTGCTGTGGCAGCAAAAGCTGGACGTTTGTCTTTTTTGCTCCGGAGGCTGCCGAAAGCGAAAACAGGTGCTTTTGAGGATGGAGTCCGCAGGAAAGCAGAGAGGGCCAAATTGTCTGGGGCATTTGAAAGGGTTCCAGGAGGCAGTGAGAACCAGCATTACTTTTCCCTGCTGGCACCTTTGCTGTGGCAGCAAAAGCTGGACGTTTGTCTTTTTTGCTCCGGAGTCTGCCGAAAGCGAAAAAAGGTGCTTTTGAGGATGGAGTCCGCAGGAAAGCAGAGAGGGCCAAATTGTGTGGTGCATTTGAAAGGGTTCCAGGAGGCAGTGAGAACCAGCATTACTTTTCCCCGCTGGCACCTTTGCTGTTGCAGCAAAAGATGGACGTTTGTCTTTTTTGCTCCAAACACCGCCGAAAGCGAAAAAAGGTGCTTTTGAGGATAGAGTCCGCAGGAAAGCAGAGAGGGCCAAATTGTGTGGTGCATTTGAAAGGGTTCCAGGAGGCAGTGAGAACCAGCATTACTTTTCCCCGCTGGCACCTTTGCTGTGGCAGCAAAAGCTGGACGTTTGTCTTTTTTGCTCCGGAGGCTGCCGAAAGCGAAAACAGGTGCTTTTGAGGATGGAGTCCGCAGGAAAGCAGAGAGGGCCAAATTGTCTGGGGCATTTGAAAGGGTTCCAGGAGGCAGTGAGAACCAGCATTACTTTCCCCGCTGGCACCTTTGCTGTGGCAGCAAAAGCTGGACGTTTGTCTTTTTTGCTCCAAACACCGCCGAAAGCGAAAAAAGGTGCTTTTGAGGATAGAGTCCGCAGGAAAGCAGAGAGGGCCAAATTGTCTGTGGCATTTGAAAGGGTTCCAGGAGGCAGTGAGAACCAGCATTACTTTTCCCTGCTGGCACCTTTGCTGTGGCAGCAAAAGCTGGACGTTTGTCTTTTTACCACCGGAGGCTGCCGAAAGCGAAAACAGGTGCTTTTGAGGATGGAGTCCGCAGGAAAGCAGAGAGGGCCAAATTGTGTGGTGCATTTGAAAGGGTTCCAGGAGGCAGTGAGAACCAGCATTACTTTTCCCCGCTGGCACCTTTGCTGTGGCAGCAAAAGCTGGACGTTTGTCTTTTTTGCTCCGGAGGCTGCCGAAAGCGAAAACAGGTGCTTTTGAGGATGGAGTCCGCAGGAAAGCAGAGAGGGCCAAATTGTCTGTGGCATTTGAAAGGGTTCCAGGAGGCAGTGAGAACCAGCATTACTTTTCCCCGCTGGCACCTTTGCTGTGGCAGCAAAAGCTGGACGTTTGTCTTTTTTGCTCCGGAGGCTGCCGAAAGCGAAAACAGGTGCTTTTGAGGATGGAGTCCGCAGGAAAGCAGAGAGGGCCAAATTGTCTGTGGCATTTGAAAGGGTTCCAGGAGGCAGTGAGAACCAGCATTACTTTTCCCCGCTGGCACCTTTGCTGTGGCAGCAAAAGCTGGACGTTTGTCTTTTTTGCTCCGGAGGCTGCCGAAAGCGAAAACAGGTGCTTTTGAGGATGGAGTCCGCAGGAAAGCAGAGAGGGCCAAATTGTCTGGGGCATTTGAAAGGGTTCCAGGAGGCAGTGAGAACCAGCATTACTTTCCCCGCTGGCACCTTTGCTGTGGCCGCAAAAGCTGGACGTTTGTCTTTTTTGCTCCAAACACCGCCGAAAGCGAAAAAAGGTGCTTTTGAGGATAGAGTCCGCAGGAAAGCAGAGAGGGCCAAATTGTCTGTGGCATTTGAAAGGGTTCCAGGAGGCAGTGAGAACCAGCATTACTTTTCCCTGCTGGCACCTTTGCTGTGGCAGCAAAAGCTGGACGTTTGTCTTTTTACCACCGGAGGCTGCCGAAAGCGAAAACAGGTGCTTTTGAGGATGGAGTCCGCAGGAAAGCAGAGAGGGCCAAATTGTGTGGTGCATTTGAAAGGGTTCCAGGAGGCAGTGAGAACCAGCATTACTTTTCCCCGCTGGCACCTTTGCTGTGGCAGCAAAAGCTGGACGTTTGTCTTCTTATCTCCAAACACCCCCGAAAGCGAAAAAAGGTGCTTTTGAGGATAGAGTCCGCAGGAAAGCAGAGAGGGCCAAATTGTGTGGTGCATTTGAAAGGGTTCCAGGAGGCAGTGAGAACCAGCATTCCGTTTCACCGCTGGCACCTTTGCTGTGGCAGCAAAAGCTGGACGTTTGTCTTTTTTGCTCCGGAGGATGCCGAAAGCGAAAAAAGGTGCTTTTGAGGATGGAGTCCGCAGGAAAGCAGAGAGGGCCAAATTGTGTGGTGCATTTGAAAGGGTTCCAGGAGGCAGTGAGAACCAGCATTCCTTTTCCCCGCTGGCACCTTTGCTGTGGCAGCAAAAGCTGGACGTTTGTCTTTTTTGCTCCAAACACCGCCGAAAGCGAAAAAAGGTGCTTTTGAGGATAGAGTCCGCAGGAAAGCAGAGAGGGCCAAATGGTCTGGGGCATTTGAAACGGTTCCAGGAGGCAGTGAGAACCAGCATTACTTTTCCCCGCTGGCACCTTTGCTGTGGCAGCAAAAGCTGGACGTTTGTCTTTTTTGCTCCAAACACCGCCGAAAGCGAAAAAAGGTGCTTTTGAGGATGGAGTCCGCAGGAAAGCAGAGAGGGCCAAATTGTCTGGGGCATTTGAAAGGGTTCCAGGAGGCAGTGAGAACCAGCATTACTTTTCCCCGCTGGCACCTTTGCTGTGGCAGCAAAAGCTGGACGTTTGTCTATTTGGCTCCAAACACCGCCGAAAGCGAAAACAGGTGCTTTTGAGGATGGAGACCGCAGGAAAGCAGAGAGGGCCAAATTGTCTGTGGCATTTGAAAGGGTTCCAGGAGGCAGTGAGAAGCAGCATTACTTTTCCCCGCTGGCACCTTTGCTGTGGCAGCAAAAGCTGGACGTTTGTCTTTTTTGCTCCGGAGGCTGCCGAAAGCGAAAACAGGTTCTTTTGAGGATGGAGTCCGCAGGAAAGCAGAGAGGGCCGTATTGTCTGGGGCATTTGAAAGGGCTCCAGGAGGCAGTGAGAACCAGCATTACTTTTCCCCGCTGGCACTTTTGCTGTGGCAGCAAAAGCTGGACGTTTGTCTTTTTTGCTCCAAACACCGCCGAAAGCGAAAAAATGTGCTTTTGAAGATGGAGTCCGCAGGAAAGCAGAGAGGGCCAAATTGTCTGTGGCATTTGAAAGGGTTCCAGGAGGCAGTGAGAACCAGCATTACTTTTCCCCGCTGGCACCTTTGCTGTGGCAGCAAAAGCTTGACGTTTGTCTTTTTTGCTCCGGAGGCTGCCGAAAGCGAAAACAGGTGCTTTTGAGGATGGAGTCCGCAGGAAAGCAGAGAGGGCCAAATTGTGTGGTGCATTTGAAAGGGTTCCAGGAGGCAGTGAGAACCAGCATTACTATTCCCGCTGGCACCTTTGCTGTGGCAGCAAAAGCTGGACGTTTGTCTTTTTTGCTCCGGAGGCTGCCAAAAGCGAAAACAGGTGCTTTTGAGGATGGAGTCCGCAGGAAAGCAGAGAGGGCCATATTGTCTGGGGCATTTGAAAGGGTTCCAGGAGGCAGTGAGAACCAGCATTACTTTTCCCCGCTGGCACTTTTGCTGTGGCAGCAAAAGCTGGACGTTTGTCTTTTTTGCTCCAAACACCGCCGAAAGCGAAAAAATGTGCTTTTGAAGATGGAGTCCGCAGGAAAGCAGAGAGGGCCAAATTGTCTGTGGCATTTGAAAGGGTTCCAGGAGGCAGTGAGAACCAGCATTACTTTTCCCCGCTGGCACCTTTGCTGTGGCAGCAAAAGCTTGACGTTTGTCTTTTTTGCTCCGGAGGCTGCCGAAAGCGAAAACAGGTGCTTTTGAGGATGGAGTCCGCAGGAAAGCAGAGAGGGCCAAATTGTCTGGGGCATTTGAAAGGGTTCCAGGAGGCAGTGAGAACCAGCATTCCTTTTCCCCGCTGGCACCTTTGCTGTGGCAGCAAAACCTGGACGTCTGTTTTTTTGCTCTGGAGGATGCCGAAACGAAAAAAGGTGCTTTTGAGGATAGAGTCCGCAGGAAAGCAGAGAGTGCCAAATTGTCTGGGGCATTTGAAGAGGTTCCAGGAGGCAGTGAGAACCAGCATTACTTTTCCCCGCTGGCACCTTTGCTGTGGCAGCAAAACCTGGACGTTTGTCTTTTTTGCTCCGGAGGATGCCGAAAGCGAAAAAAGGTGCTTTTGAGGATGGAGTCCGCAGGAAAGCAGAGAGGGCCAAATTGTGTGGTGCATTTGAAAGGGTTCCAGGAGGCAGTGAGAACCAGCATTCCTTTTCCCCGCTGGCACCTTTGCTGTGGCAGCAAAAGCTGGACGTTTGTCTTTTTTGCTCCAAACACCGCCGAAAGCGAAAAAAGGTGCTTTTGAGGATAGAGTCCGCAGGAAAGCAGAGAGGGCCAAATTGTCTGGGGCATTTGAAACGGTTCCAGGAGGCAGTGAGAACCAGCATTACTTTTCCCCGCTGGCACCTTTGCTGTGGCAGCAAAAGCTGGACGTTTGTCTTTTTTGCTCCAAACACCGCCGAAAGCGAAAAAAGGTGCTTTTGAGGATGGAGTCCGCAGGAAAGCAGAGAGGGCCAAATTGTGTGGTGCATTTGAAAGGGTTCCAGGAGGCAGTGAGAACCAGCATTACTTTTCCCCGCTGGCACCTTTGCTGTGGCAGCAAAAGCTGGACGTTTGTCTATTTTGCTCCAAACACCGCCGAAAGCGAAAACAGGTGCTTTTGAGGATGGAGACCGCAGGAAAGCAGAGAGGGCCAAATTGTCTGTGGCATTTGAAAGGGTTCCAGGAGGCAGTGAGAAGCAGCATTACTTTTCCCCGCTGGCACCTTTGCTGTGGCAGCAAAAGCTGGACGTTTGTCTTTTTTGCTCCGGAGGCTGCCGAAAGCGAAAACAGGTTCTTTTGAGGATGGAGTCCGCAGGAAAGCAGAGAGGGCCGTATTGTCTGGGGCATTTGAAAGGGTTCCAGGAGGCAGTGAGAACCAGCATTACTTTTCCCCGCTGGCACTTTTGCTGTGGCAGCAAAAGCTGGACGTTTGTCTTTTTTGCTCCAAACACCCCCGAAAGCGAAAAAAGGTGCTTTTGAGGATAGAGTCCGCAGGAAAGCAGAGAGGGCCAAATTGTCTGGGGCATTTGAAAGGGTTCCAGGAGGCAGTGAGAACCAGCATTACTTTTCCCCGCTGGCGCCTTTGCTGTGGCAGCAAAAGCTGGACGTTTGTCTTTTTTGCTCCAAACACCGCCGAAAGCGAAAAAAGGTGCTTTTGAGGATGGAGTCTGCAGGAAAGCAGAGAGGGCCAAATTGTGTGGTGCATTTTAAAGGGTTCCAGGAGGCAGTGAGAACCAGCATTACTATTCCCGCTGGCACCTTTGCTGTGGCAGCAAAAGCTGGACGTTTGTCTTTTTTGCTCCGGAGGCTGCCAAAAGCGAAAACAGGTGCTTTTGAGGATGGAGTCCGCAGGAAAGCAGAGAGGGCCATATTGTCTGGGGCATTTGAAAGGGTTCCAGGAGGCAGTGAGAACCAGCATTACTTTTCCCCGCTGGCACTTTTGCTGTGGCAGCAAAAGCTGGACGTTTGTCTTTTTTGCTCCAAACACCGCCGAAAGCGAAAAAATGTGCTTTTGAAGATGGAGTCCGCAGGAAAGCAGAGAGGGCCAAATTGTCTGTGGCATTTGAAGAGGTTCCAGGAGGCAGTGAGAACCAGCATTACTTTTCCCCGCTGGCACCTTTGCTGTGGCAGCAAAAGCTTGACGTTTGTCTTTTTTGCTCCGGAGGCTGCCGAAAGCGAAAACAGGTGCTTTTGAGGATGGAGTCCGCAGGAAAGCAGAGAGGGCCAAATTGTCTGGGGCATTTGAAAGGGTTCCAGGAGGCAGTGAGAACCAGCATTCCTTTTCCCCGCTGGCACCTTTGCTGTGGCAGCAAAACCTGGACGTCTGTTTTTTTGCTCTGGAGGATGCCGAAACGAAAAAAGGTGCTTTTGAGGATAGAGTCCGCAGGAAAGCAGAGAGTGCCAAATTGTCTGGGGCATTTGAAGAGGTTCCAGGAGGCAGTGAGAACCAGCATTACTTTTCCCCGCTGGCACCTTTGCTGTGGCAGCAAAAGCTGGACGTTTGTCTTTTTTGCTCCAAACACCGCCGAAAGCGAAAAAAGGTGCTTTTGAGGATAGAGTCCGCAGGAAAGCAGAGAGGGCCAAATTGTCTGTGGCATTTGAAAGGGTTCCAGGAGGCAGTGAGAACCAGCATTACTTTTCCCCGCTGGCACCTTTGCTGTGGCAGCAAAAGCTGGACGTTTGTGTTTTTACCACCAGAGGGCGCCGAAAGTGAAAAAAGGCGCTTTTGAGGATAGAGTCCGCAGGAAAGCAGAGAGGGCCAAATTGTCTGGGGCATTTGAAAGGGTTCCAGGAGGCAGTGAGAACCAGCATTACTTTTCCCCGCTGGCACCTTTGCTGTGGCAGCAAAAGCTGGACGTTTGTCTTTTTTGCTCCAAACACCGCCGAAAGCGAGAACAGGTGCTTTTGAGGATGGAGTCCGCAGGAAAGCAGAGAGGGCCAAATTGTCTGGGGCATTTGAAAGGGTTCCAGGAGGCAGTGAGAACCAGCATTACTTTCCCCGCTGGCACCTTTGCTGTGGCAGCAAAAGCTGGACGTTTGTCTTTTTTGCTCCAAACACCGCCGAAAGCTAAAAAAGGTGCTTTTGAGGATAGAGTCCGCAGGAAAGCAGAGAGGGCCAAATTGTCTGGGGCATTTGAAAGGGTTCCAGGAGGCAGTGAGAACCAGCATTACTTTTCCCCGCTGGCACCTTTGCTGTGGCAGCAAAAGCTGGACGTTTGTCTTTTTACCACCGGAGGCTGCCGAAAGCGAAAACAGGTGCTTTTGAGGATGGAGTCCGCAGGAAAGCAGAGAGGGCCAAATTGTGTGGTGCATTTGAAAGGGTTCCAGGAGGCAGTGAGAACCAGCATTACTTTTCCCCGCTGGCACCTTTGCTGTGGCAGCAAAAGCTGGACGTTTGTCTTTTTTGCTCCGGAGGCTGCCGAAAGCGAAAACAGGTGCTTTTGAGGATGGAGTCCGCAGGAAAGCAGAGAGGGCCAAATTGTGTGGTGCATTTGAAAGGGTTCCAGAAGGCAGTGAGAACCAGCATTACTTTTCCCTGCTGGCACCTTTGCTGTGGCAGCAAAAGCTGGACGTTTGTCTTTTTTGCTCCGGAGGCTGCCGAAAGCGAAAAAAGGTGCTTTTGAGGATGGAGTCCGCAGGAAAGCAGAGAGGGCCAAATTGTGTGGTGCATTTGAAAGGGTTCCAGGAGGCAGTGAGAACCAGCATTACTTTTCCCCGCTGGCACCTTTGCTGTGGCAGCAAAAGCTGGACGTTTGTGTTTTTACCACCAGAGGGCGCCGAAAGTGAAAAAAGGCGCTTTTAAGGATAGAGTCCGCAGGAAAGCAGAGAGGGCCAAATTGTCTGGGGCATTTGAAGAGGTTCCAGGAGGCAATGAGAACCAGCATTACTTTTCCCCGCTGGCACCTTTGCTGTGGCAGCAAAAGCTGGACGTTTGTCTTTTTTGGTCCGGAGGCTGCCGAAAGCGAAAACAGGTGCTTTTGAGGATGGAGTCCGCAGGAAAGCAGAGAGGGCCAAATTGTGTGGTGCATTTGAAAGGGTTCCAGGAGGCAGTGAGAACCAGCATTACTTTTCCCTGCTGGCACCTTTGCTGTGGCAGCAAAAGCTGGACGTTTGTCTTTTTTGCTCCGGAGGCTGCCGAAAGCGAAAAAAGGTGCTTTTGAGGATGGAGTCCGCAGGAAAGCAGAGAGGGCCAAATTGTGTGGTGCATTTGAAAGGGTTCCAGGAGGCAGTGAGAACCAGCATTACTTTTCCCCGCTGGCACCTTTGCTGTGGCAGCAAAAGCTGGACGTTTGTCTTTTTTGCTCCAAACACCGCCGAAAGCGAAAAAAGGTGCTTTTGAGGATAGAGTCCGCAGGAAAGCAGAGAGGGCCAAATTGTGTGGTGCATTTGAAAGGGTTCCAGGAGGCAGTGAGAACCAGCATTACTTTTCCCCGCTGGCACCTTTGCTGTGGCAGCAAAAGCTGGACGTTTGTCTATTTTGCTCCAAACACCGCCGAAAGCGAAAACAGGTGCTTTTGAGGATGGAGACCGCAGGAAAGCAGAGAGGGCCAAATTGTCTGTGGCATTTGAAAGGGTTCCAGGAGGCAGTGAGAACCAGCATTACTTTTCCCCGCTGGCACCTTTGCTGTGGCAGCAAAAGCTGGACGTTTGTCTTTTTTGCTCCGGAGGCTGCCGAAAGCGAAAACAGGTGCTTTTGAGGATGGAGTCCGCAGGAAAGCAGAGAGGGCCAAATTGTCTGGGGCATTTGAAAGGGTTCCAGGAGGCAGTGAGAACCAGCATTACTTTTCCCCGCTGGCACTTTTGCTGTGGCAGCAAAACCTGGACGTTTGTCTTTTTTGCTCCAAACACCCCCGAAAGCGAAAAAAGGTGCTTTTGAGGATAGAGTCCGCAGGAAAGCAGAGAGGGCCAAATTGTCTGGGGCATTTGAAAGGGTTCCAGGAGGCAGTGAGAACCAGCATTACTTTTCCCCGCTGGCACCTTTGCTGTGGCAGCAAAAGCTGGACGTTTGTCTTTTTTGCTCCAAACACCGCCGAAAGCGAAAAAAGGTGCTTTTGAGGATAGAGTCCGCAGGAAAGCAGAGAGGGCCAAATTGTCTGTGGCATTTGAAAGGGTTCCAGGAGGCAGTGAGAACCAGCACTACTTTTCCCCGCTGGCACCTTTGCTGTGGCAGCAAAAGCTGGACGTTTGTCTTTTTTGCTCTGGAGGCTGCCGAAAGGGAAAACAGGTGCTTTTGAGGACTGAGTCCGCAGGAAAGCAGAGAGTACCAAATTGTCTGGGGCATTTGAAGAGGTTCCAGGAGGCAGTGAGAACCAGCATTACTTTTCCCCGCTGGCACCTTTGCTGTGGCAGCAAAAGCTGGACGTTTGTCTTTTTTGCTCTGGAGGATACCGAAACGAAAAAAGGTGCTTTTGAGGATAGAGTCCGCAGGAAAGCAGAGAGGGCCAAATTGTCTGTGGCATTTGAAAGGGTTCCAGGAGGCAGTGAGAACCAGCATTACTTTTCCCCGCTGGCGCCTTTGCTGTGGCAGCAAAAGCTGGACGTTTGTCTTTTTTGCTCCAAACACCGCCGAAAGCGAAAAAAGGTGCTTTTGAGGATGGAGTCCGCAGGAAAGCAGAGAGGGCCAAATTGTGTGGTGCATTTTAAAGGGTTCCAGGAGGCAGTGAGAACCAGCATTACTATTCCCGCTGGCACCTTTGCTGTGGCAGCAAAAGCTGGACGTTTGTCTTTTTTGCTCCGGAGGCTGCCAAAAGCGAAAACAGGTGCTTTTGAGGATGGAGTCCGCAGGAAAGCAGAGAGGGCCATATTGTCTGGGGCATTTGAAAGGGTTCCAGGAGGCAGTGAGAACCAGCATTCCTTTTCACCGCTGGCACCTTTGCTGTGGCAGCAAAAGCTGGACGTTTGTCTTTTTTGCTCCGGAGGATGCCGAAAGCGAAAACAGGTGCTTTTGAGGATGGAGTCCGCAGGAAAGCAGAGAGGGCCAAATTGTGTGGTGCATTTGAAAGGGTTCCAGGAGGCAGTGAGAACCAGCATTACTTTTCCCCGCTGGCACCTTTGCTGTGGCAGCAAAAGCTTGACGTTTGTCTTTTTTGCTCCGGAGGCTGCCGAAAGCGAAAACAGGTGCTTTTGAGGATGGAGTCCGCAGGAAAGCAGAGAGGGCCAAATTGTCTGGGGCATTTGAAAGGGTTCCAGGAGGCAGTGAGAACCAGCATTCCTTTTCCCCGCTGGCACCTTTGCTGTGGCAGCAAAACCTGGACGTCTGTTTTTTTGCTCTGGAGGATGCCGAAACGAAAAAAGGTGCTTTTGAGGATAGAGTCCGCAGGAAAGCAGAGAGTGCCAAATTGTCTGGGGCATTTGAAGAGGTTCCAGGAGGCAGTGAGAACCAGCATTACTTTTCCCCGCTGGCACCTTTGCTGTGGCAGCAAAACCTAGACGTTTGTCTTTTTTGCTCCAAACACCGCCGAAAGCGAAAAAAGGTGCTTTTGAGGATAGAGTCCGCAGGAAAGCAGAGAGGGCCAAATTGTGTGGTGCATTTGAAAGGGTTCCAGGAGGCAGTGAGAACCAGCATTACTTTTCCCCGCTGGCACCTTTGCTGTGGCAGCAAAAGCTGGACGTTTGTCTTTTTTGCTCCAAACACCGCCGAAAGCTAAAAAAGGTGCTTTTGAGGATAGAGTCCGCAGGAAAGCAGAGAGGGCCAAATTGTCTGTGGCATTTGAAAGGGTTCCAGGAGGCAGTGAGAACCAGCATTACTTTTCCCCGCTGGCACCTTTGCTGTGGCAGCAAAAGCTGGACGTTTGTGTTTTTACCACCAGAGGGCGCCGAAAGTGAAAAAAGGCGCTTTTGAGGATAGAGTCCGCAGGAAAGCAGAGAGGGCCAAATTGTCTGGGGCATTTGAAAGGGTTCCAGGAGGCAGTGAGAACCAGCATTACTTTTCCCCGCTGGCACCTTTGCTGTGGCAGCAAAAGCTGGACGTTTGTCTTTTTTGCTCCAAACACCGCCGAAAGCGAAAACAGGTGCTTTTGAGGATGGAGTCCGCAGGAAAGCAGAGAGGGCCAAATTGTCTGGGGCATTTGAAAGGGTTCCAGGAGGCAGTGAGAACCAGCATTACTTTCCCCGCTGGCACCTTTGCTGTGGCAGCAAAAGCTGGACGTTTGTCTTTTTTGCTCCAAACACCGCCGAAAGCGAAAAAAGGTGCTTTTGAGGATAGAGTCCGCAGGAAAGCAGAGAGGGCCAAATTGTCTGGGGCATTTGAAAGGGTTCCAGGAGGCAGTGAGAACCAGCATTACTTTTCCCCGCTGGCACCTTTGCTGTGGCAGCAAAAGCTGGACGTTTGTCTTTTTACCACCGGAGGCTGCCGAAAGCGAAAACAGGTGCTTTTGAGGATGGAGTCCGCAGGAAAGCAGAGAGGGCCAAATTGTGTGGTGCATTTGAAAGGGTTCCAGGAGGCAGTGAGAACCAGCATTACTTTTCCCCGCTGGCACCTTTGCTGTGGCAGCAAAAGCTGGACGTTTGTCTTTTTTGCTCCGGAGGCTGCCGAAAGCGAAAACAGGTGCTTTTGAGGATGGAGTCCGCAGGAAAGCAGAGAGGGCCAAATTGTGTGGTGCATTTGAAAGGGTTCCAGAAGGCAGTGAGAACCAGCATTACTTTTCCCTGCTGGCACCTTTGCTGTGGCAGCAAAAGCTGGACGTTTGTCTTTTTTGCTCCGGAGGCTGCCGAAAGCGAAAAAAGGTGCTTTTGAGGATGGAGTCCGCAGGAAAGCAGAGAGGGCCAAATTGTGTGGTGCATTTGAAAGGGTTCCAGGAGGCAGTGAGAACCAGCATTACTTTTCCCCGCTGGCACCTTTGCTGTGGCAGCAAAAGCTGGACGTTTGTGTTTTTACCACCAGAGGGCGCCGAAAGTGAAAAAAGGCGCTTTTAAGGATAGAGTCCGCAGGAAAGCAGAGAGGGCCAAATTGTCTGGGGCATTTGAAGAGGTTCCAGGAGGCAATGAGGACCAGCATTACTTTTCCCCGCTGGCACCTTTGCTGTGGCAGCAAAACCTGGACGTTTGTCTTTTTTGCTCTGGAGGATGCCGAAACGAAAAAAGGTGCTTTTGAGATTAGAGTCCTCAGGAAAGCAGAGAGGGCCAAATTGTCTGGGGCATTTGAAAGGGTTCCAGGAGGCAGTGAGAACCAGCATTACTTTCCCCGCTGGCACCTTTGCTGTGGCAGCAAAAGCTGGACGTTTGTCTTTTTTGCTCCAAACACCGCCGAAAGCGAAAAAAGGTGCTTTTGAGGATGGAGTCCGCAGGAAAGCAGAGAGGGCCAAATTGTCTGTGGCATTTGAAAGGGTTCCAGGAGGCAGTGAGAACCAGCATTACTTTTCCCTGCTGGCACCTTTGCTGTGGCAGCAAAAGCTGGACGTTTGTCTTTTTTGCTCCGGAGGCTGCCGAAAGCGAAAACAGGTGCTTTTGAGGATGGAGTCCGCAGGAAAGCAGAGAGGGCCAAATTGTGTGGTGCATTTGAAAGGGTTCCAGGAGGCAGTGAGAACCAGCATTACTTTTCCCCGCTGGCACCTTTGCTGTGGCAGCAAAAGCTGGACGTTTGTCTTTTTTGGTCCGGAGGCTGCCGAAAGCGAAAACAGGTGCTTTTGAGGATGGAGTCCGCAGGAAAGCAGAGAGGGCCAAATTGTGTGGTGCATTTGAAAGGGTTCCAGGAGGCAGTGAGAACCAGCATTACTTTTCCCTGCTGGCACCTTTGCTGTGGCAGCAAAAGCTGGACGTTTGTCTTTTTTGCTCCGGAGGCTGCCGAAAGCGAAAAAAGGTGCTTTTGAGGATGGAGTCCGCAGGAAAGCAGAGAGGGCCAAATTGTGTGGTGCATTTGAAAGGGTTCCAGGAGGCAGTGAGAACCAGCATTACTTTTCCCCGCTGGCACCTTTGCTGTGGCAGCAAAAGCTGGACGTTTGTCTTTTTTGCTCCAAACACCGCCGAAAGCGAAAAAAGGTGCTTTTGAGGATAGAGTCCGCAGGAAAGCAGAGAGGGCCAAATTGTGTGGTGCATTTGAAAGGGTTCCAGGAGGCAGTGAGAACCAGCATTACTTTTCCCCGCTGGCACCTTTGCTGTGGCAGCAAAAGCTGGACGTTTGTCTATTTTGCTCCAAACACCGCCGAAAGCGAAAACAGGTGCTTTTGAGGATGGAGACCGCAGGAAAGCAGAGAGGGCCAAATTGTCTGTGGCATTTGAAAGGGTTCCAGGAGGCAGTGAGAACCAGCATTACTTTTCCCCGCTGGCACCTTTGCTGTGGCAGCAAAAGCTGGACGTTTGTCTTTTTTGCTCCGGAGGCTGCCGAAAGCGAAAACAGGTGCTTTTGAGGATGGAGTCCGCAGGAAAGCAGAGAGGGCCAAATTGTCTGGGGCATTTGAAAGGGTTCCAGGAGGCAGTGAGAACCAGCATTACTTTTCCCCGCTGGCACTTTTGCTGTGGCAGCAAAACCTGGACGTTTGTCTTTTTTGCTCCAAACACCCCCGAAAGCGAAAAAAGGTGCTTTTGAGGATAGAGTCCGCAGGAAAGCAGAGAGGGCCAAATTGTCTGGGGCATTTGAAAGGGTTCCAGGAGGCAGTGAGAACCAGCATTACTTTTCCCCGCTGGCACCTTTGCTGTGGCAGCAAAAGCTGGACGTTTGTCTTTTTTGCTCCAAACACCGCCGAAAGCGAAAAAAGGTGCTTTTGAGGATAGAGTCCGCAGGAAAGCAGAGAGGGCCAAATTGTCTGTGGCATTTGAAAGGGTTCCAGGAGGCAGTGAGAACCAGCACTACTTTTCCCCGCTGGCACCTTTGCTGTGGCAGCAAAAGCTGGACGTTTGTCTTTTTTGCTCTGGAGGCTGCCGAAAGGGAAAACAGGTGCTTTTGAGGACTGAGTCCGCAGGAAAGCAGAGAGTACCAAATTGTCTGGGGCATTTGAAGAGGTTCCAGGAGGCAGTGAGAACCAGCATTACTTTTCCCCGCTGGCACCTTTGCTGTGGCAGCAAAAGCTGGACGTTTGTCTTTTTTGCTCTGGAGGATACCGAAACGAAAAAAGGTGCTTTTGAGGATAGAGTCCGCAGGAAAGCAGAGAGGGCCAAATTGTCTGTGGCATTTGAAAGGGTTCCAGGAGGCAGTGAGAACCAGCATTACTTTTCCCCGCTGGCACCTTTGCTGTGGCAGCAAAACCTGGACGTTTTTCTTTTTTGCTCCGGAGGCTACCGATAGCAAAAACAGGTGCTTTTGAGGATGGAGTCCGCAGGAAAGCAGAGAGGGCCAAATTGTCTGGGGCATTTGCAGAGGTTCCAGGAGGCAATGAGGACCAGCATCACTTTTCCCCGCTGGCACCTTTGCTGTGGCAGCAAAAGGTGGACGTTTGTCTTTTTTGCTCCAAACACCGCCGAAAGCGAAAAAAGGTGCTTTTGAGGATGGAGACCGCAGGAAAGCAGAGAGGGCCAAATTGTCTGTGGCATTTGAAAGGGTTCCAGGAGGCAGTGAGAACCAGCATTACTTTTCCCCGCTGGCACCTTTGCTGTGGCAGCAAAACCTGGACGTTTGTCTTTTTTGCTCCAAACACCGCCGAAAGCGAAAAAAGGTGCTTTTGAGGATGGAGTCCGCAGGAAAGCAGAGAGGGCCAAATTGTGTGGTGCATTTGAAAGGGTTCCAGGAGGCAGTGAGAACCAGCATTACTATTCCCGCTGGCACCTTTGCTGTGGCAGCAAAAGCTGGACGTTTGTCTTTTTTGCTCCGGAGGCTGCCGAAAGCGAAAACAGGTGCTTTTGAGGATGGAGTCCGCAGGAAAGCAGAGAGGGCCATATTGTCTGGGGCATTTGAAAGGGTTCCAGGAGGCAGTGAGAACCAGCATTACTTTTCCCCGCTGGCACTTTTGCTGTGGCAGCAAAAGCTGGACGTTTGTCTTTTTTGCTCCAAACACCGCCGAAAGCGAAAAAATGTGCTTTTGAAGATGGAGTCCGCAGGAAAGCAGAGAGGGCCAAATTGTCTGTGGCATTTGAAAGGGTTCCAGGAGGCAGTGAGAACCAGCATTACTTTTCCCCGCTGGCACCTTTGCTGTGGCAGCAAAAGCTTGACGTTTGTATTTTTGCTCCGGAGGCTGCCGAAAGCGAAAACATGTGCTTTTGAGGATTGAGTCCGCAGGAAAGCAGAGAGTGCCAAATTGTCTGGGGCATTTGAAGAGGTTCCAGGAGGCAGTGAGAACCAGCATTCCTTTTCCCCGCTGGCACCTTTGCTGTGGCAGCAAATCCTGGACGTTTGTTTTTTTGCTCCGGAGGATGCCGAAACGAAAAAAGGTGCTTTTGAGGATGGAGTCCGCAGGAAAGCAGAGAGGGCCAAATTGTCTGGGGCATTTGAAAGTGTTCCAGGAGGCAGTGAGAACCAGCATTACTTTTCCCCGCTGGCACCTTTGCTGTGGCAGCAAAACCTGGACGTTTGTCTTTTCTGCTGCGGAGGCTTCCGAAAGCGAAAACAGGTGCTTTTGAGGATGGAGTCCGCAGGAAAGCAGAGAGGGCCAAATTGTCTGTGGCATTTGAAAGGGTTCCAGGAGGCAGTGAGAACCAGCATTACTTTTCCCCGCTGGCACCTTTGCTGTGGCAGCAAAAGCTGGACGTTTGTCTTTTTTGCTCTGGAGGATGCCGAAACGAAAAAAGGTGCTTTTGAGGATAGAGTCCGCAGGAAAGCAGAGAGGGCCAAATTGTCTGGGGCATTTGAAAGGGTTCCAGGAGGCAGTGAGAACCAGCATTACTTTTCCCCGCTGGCACCTTTGCTGTGGCAGCAAAAGCTGGACGTTTGTCTTTTTTGCTCCAAACACCGCCGAAAGCGAAAAAAGGTGCTTTTGAGGATAGAGTCCGCAGGAAAGCAGAGAGGGCCAAATTGTGTGGTGCATTTGAAAGGGTTCCAGGAGGCAGTGAGAACCAGCATTACTTTTCACCGCTGGCACCTTTGCTGTGGCAGCAAAAGCTGGACGTTTGTCTTTTTTGCTCCGGAGGCTGCCGAAAGCGAAAACAGGTGCTTTTGAGGATGGAGTCCGCAGGAAAGCAGAGAGGGCCAAATTGTCTGGGGCATTTGAAAGGGTTACAGGAGGCAGTGAGAACCAGCATTACTTTCCCCGCTGGCACCTTTGCTGTGGCAGCAAAAGCTGGACGTTTGTCTT
>NW_028127149.1:0-24873 GCF_965231255.1 Vanellus vanellus | reverse complement strand
GTTTGACACCTCGGAGGCCCTGACAGACCTTGTCTTGTGCTGCACGACACCTTTTCACCATGCGCCCTCCTCTCCTCTCTCAGCATTTGACCTGATCCTGGCATCAGGCACTACAAGCCTGGAGAGATGAAACTTCTTGTCCACGGTATTCGGGAGTTTAGAAAGGAGAGGTGGCCCCTGGGCAGCTCACTCCTGCCTCCCGATGGGGCAGAGGCAGAGCAGGAGCTGCCACAACCAACTGCCCAGTCCCAAGCAGTCCAAGAACTGCATGAAAATTAGTTGAATGTTTCCCTCCCTCCAACCTGTGCTTTCTCATCTTGCCAAAGGTAAACAGCCAGCAGAAGAAGGCTCTATAAACAGAGACGATTTTCTTCCTGCCCTCCAACAGAGGAGCTGCTTACAGAAGTATGTCGTCCCCAAGAAAGGGATTTCTATAGAAATTCGATTTCAAGACCATCTTTTTTGTATAAACAATTGCAAGAAGCTTTATCTTGCTTTCTATTATTTTTGTCAGGGGTAAAGTCCTCAATAGCTTTCAAAAAAAAAAAAAAAGCCCCCAAAAGCCCCAAACCACAGTGGATTTTCTGTTCCAGCAGACAAGGGGCTGAGGAGCAGAAATGTCCATGTTCAAATCCAAAACCTTTCTTTAACTGTTCAGTCTTTGCTCTCCAGAGAGCAAAGCCAAGTAGGCACAGCCTGCCTGGGCTCCAGGCAGAGCACGGCACTAGGCACAGCAATAGGACCCTGCTTGAACTGAGGACGCCAACCCATCCTGAAAAACACAATCACAACATTTCTGCTTCTTCCTCCCCCCTACTTTCGTTACTACAAAAAAGCAACTCTGAGAATATGCTTATCAACTGCTGGGGGCGGTCGGTCTGTGCCTCCACAGGGAAAAGCCAAGACGCTATAGGGTCAGTTCCGCATAAGCCAGGTCTCTCCAGGGCAGATTTGGGTGATGCTGAGCTGAAAGAAACGTACTTTGTCCAGCATTCCCCTTGCACAGGAAGAAAGATTCAAGGCAGACAACGCTATTCATGTTAAATCTAGGACTCAAACATCTTTAGAGCACAGCAAAGCACCAGAGCTGCCTGCGGAGCAGAAAGGCAGGATGAGAATCATAGAATTGTTTGGGTTGGAAGGGACCTTGAAGATCATCCAGTTCCAACCCCCTGCCCTGGGCAGGGACACCTCCCACCAGCCCAGGTTGCTCCAAACCCCGTCCAACCTGGCCTTGAACACCTCCAGGGATGGGGCAGCCACAGTTTCTCTGGGCAACCTGGGCCAGGGGCTCACCACCCTCAGAGTCAAAAATTTCTTCCTAATATCTAATCAAAATCTTCCTTTTTCCAGTTTAAAGCACATATTCACACTGAAACACAGGCAGCAACACCTTTCTTGCTGGGAAGGAG
This sequence comes from Vanellus vanellus, assembly GCF_965231255.1. Classification (NCBI taxonomy): domain Eukaryota; kingdom Metazoa; phylum Chordata; class Aves; order Charadriiformes; family Charadriidae; genus Vanellus; species Vanellus vanellus. Next base: position 23,461 of record NW_028127149.1, on the reverse strand, counting down.
TCACTGCGGATTGGGCACAGTCTGGGGGCAGCTGTTTGCACTGCAGTGACAGAAATGGCATTTTTCAATTCCACCCCATGGCAGCTTCAATTATTTCCCACCAGACAGAAACGTGCAAGTTCAAGAGGTAATGGAGCCCCATTCCCACAGCTCGAACATCGTTTTCCCTCACTGTTGCAGCTATCTGTTACCCGACCATATCAGCCAAAAAACTTTGTCTCCAGTTCCACCACTCCGCTTCAATTTTTTCCACCTTGGTTTTATCGGTCGAGTTATCTAAAAAGAAAAGGAAGGGAAATACAATTAAGAAAAGCACAGTCGCCTTTTCCTTCTCCACTACATCCCACAAGGCTCACACCACTCCCTGCGGGGCCGTGCTCTGCTTCTCCTTGCTCTGGTTCATCTCCAGCTGTCGAAGAAAAGCACATCTACACTCGTGAAGAAGCAAGTTCAGCGACCCCAGCACCGTGTCCAGTGCGAGTTATTACACAAGTGTGGTGCAAATACAACTACTATTAAGATTATCAAACACCCACTGGATTTTAGTCTCATTAGAAAGCTTAAATTCACTCAGAGAAACCAGAGATGTGACTCTCTCCAAAACTTTCTTTCAGCCCATTGAGGCAAGGTCATTTTTCCTCTTCCCTAAACACTGTCCTGAGCAAATTGCCCCTCCAAAAACTGTTTGTGAGGTTTGGGAAGAAAAGAATATGCAGTTTATGTGCCATTAAAAAACAAAAAAAAAAAAAAAAAAAAAAAAACCACAAAGGCGCTCAGAGCTAGGAATGCAAAGTATTTACAAGACACCACAAACGCAAATTAACCAAATTAACACGTTAATGGGAAAACCTAGGAGCAGAATTAGAAAGGCCATACCAGCTAAATTGTCCTCAGCAGTTCGGCTTCCACCAAGGACCACAAACCCTGAGGCCGATAATGGCTGGTAAAGGCATTTCCCTGTCCCAGACACCTCTCTGTAGCCCCTGCTGAGATCAGGAAAGGAAAAAGGCAACAGGACGCCGACTGCAGCCACCTCCATCCAGAAAAAGTTTCATCACGCTGAGCGAGTGTGGAGTCCTGTGGACTAACCAAGGGATGGGTTTGGTGACCTGAGTGCAATCACCCACGGCTCTGGAGCTGCCCAAAAGCATCCGTGCCGCCGCCGCTGCAGGTTCTCGCCCTGTGCAGGCACTAAGGCAGGCGTTTCTGGTTATTTATTCTTTTAAACTGGTAAAGCACAGCAGAGCAGAGGCTTGGTGACCTGCTGGGAATTATCCCCCAGGCAGAGCTTGTATATTTAAGAGGCATTTGAGTTGCATCACCGTTAAACACACCTTAAATATTTCACTAGGTTAAAGGCTGACAATAGTGTGCAAAGACAGTCTTTGCTGGACATCTAACTCCTGCGTAGATATCCTCAATAATTTCCTGGATTTTCATCCATAAAATGGTGTCTAATTTGCTGACAGAAATCCAAAAAAGCTACAATAAGCTTTTAAAACAGAGCACAGCAAATAAAAAGCGATTAAACAAACACATTATGATTATCAAAACACACCAGCGTTGCACGTGCTCCCAGCGTCATTTGGGGTTTTTATGAACTCACAGAGGCAGGTTTTTCACCCCATCCATCAGCCGGGGGTTGGAACAGGAGCCCAACCGCCTCCTGCTCCGGCTTTCGACGTGCCAAGAGCTTTGGGAGCCCGGGCGGAAGTGTTAATCCAAAGCGAGCAATACCGAGGGCTAACCTCAATATTTCTGGAGCTTCCTGAAAATGCAAAGTCAAAGGGTAAGAATGAAAACGTAGAATGGAAATATACTTTTTTATATCTATGTATATATATATTTTTTTTTTTTTTTCAGAAAGGAGCGCAGCACCATTTGCCAAGCCACAGGGTTAACCCCTGAAGCACTGAAGAGGAATAAAAGGTCGCCCTTCAGTCCAAGCTCAATGAAAGGGACAAGAAGGACAACAAAAAGCATGACAAAGGGACACGACAGGGCCAGGAAGGGCTGCTGGGGCTGAACGACACCAGGGAACCAAAGCTCTCCTGGCATCACTGCACCCCTTTAAGGCTTGCACAGCCCCTCGAGCACCCAGCGCCCCCACCCTGAGCACCCTAGCCCCTCTCATCTCCGCTGGCGCGGCCGGAGGAAAGGATCATCACCCAGTCCAGACATCTGCAAACAAAAGGGGTGTTTTTAACAGGCTTAAAACATACCTTCCCCCATCACTGGCGTGACCCGACAGGGCTACATCTTGGCTGGAAGAGCTCGAGTTGGTTTTCCACATCCTGAAAAACAAAACCGGAAAAGAAGAGGGGAAACCTGCCTTCCAACCCGCGTTAGGGCTGTAGAAAGCAGAAAACGGATAAATCCTCCCCAAGGTCCGAGTCCTGGCTCACATCAAAGGCTTTTGAAAAAGAGGGAAAAAAACCCAAGGCAGCATCACTTGTTTCTGCGTGCCAGTGAGAAAATTTTACCCTATAACTGTCAGCCTTTGTCCAACCCAACGGGGATCGGGAAGATTTTGCACTCTCAATCATACAGTCTGGAATCAATGAAGGCCACGGCTCTCCCAAAACCCCGCACACACCACCCGAGTTCAGGGGTTGGGACCTTTAGGGGAGGAGGATAATAAAAATGACGATAATAATAATAATCATAATTATTAAAAGTATATTATTATTTGCAGCAGCAAAGTGAAAACTGCAAGAGACGGAGATTTTCTCCCTAATTAACAGGGAGAACCCCGAGGCTAAAGAAAGAGCTGCGACATTAACACGACGTTAACGTTTCTTCCCCCCTTTAAAGGGGACAAAGGTTTAACCGTCAGCGCTGCCTGCAAAATCAGCAGCTTCAAACCAAACACGTTAACTCCCCAAGCCCAGCACCTCCAGTGGGAAGCACAAAGACATCACAGCCCTGTCACCAGGACCCTGCTGGGTCCCCGCTGAGCCAGGCTTTGCCCGTCCCGCTCTCCGTGCCCGAGGAGCTCCTGAAAAGTTTCGGCATCCCACCCCGCCAAAACCTGAAAAGAAAACCGGCGTTATTTCGATTATCAAAACGCACCAGCGTTGGGGGTTTGGGGTTTTTATGAACTCACAGAGACAGGTTTTTCACCCCATCCATCAGCCGGGGGTTGGAACAGGAGCCCAACCGCCTCCTGCTCCGGCTTTCGACGTGCCAAGAGCTTTGGGAGCCCGGGCGGAAGCGTTAATCCAAAGCGAGCAATACCGAGGGCTAACCTCAATATTTCTGGAGCTTCCTGAAAATGCAAAGTCAAAGGGTAAGAATGAAAACGTAGAATGGAAATATACTTTTTTATATCTATGTATATATATATATATTTTTTTTTTTTTTTTCAGAAAGGAGCGCAGCACCATTTGCCAAGCCACAGGGTGAACCCCTGAAGCACTGAAGAGGAATAAAAGGTCGCCCTTCAGTCCAAGCTCAATGAAAGGGACAAGAAGGACAACAAAAAGCATGACAAAGGGACACGACAGGGCCAGGAAGGGCTGCTGGGGCTGAACGACACCAGGGAACCAAAGCTCTCCTGGCATCACTGCACCCCTTTAAGGCTTGCACAGCCCCTCGAGCACCCAGCGCCCCCATCCTGAGCACCCCAGCCCCTCTCATCTCCGCTGGCGCGGCCGGAGGAAAGGATCATCACCCAGTCCAGACATCTGCAAACAAAAGGGGTGTTTTTAACAGGCTTAAAACATACCTTCCCCCATCACTGGCGTGACCCGACAGGGCTACATCTTGGCTGGAAGAGCTCGAGTTGGTTTTCCACATCCTGAAAAACAAAACCGGAAAAGAAGAGGGGAAACCTGCCTTCCAACCCGCGTTAGGGCTGTAGAAAGCAGAAAACGGATAAATCCTCCCCAAGGTCCGAGTCCTGGCTCACATCAACAGCTTTTGAAAAAGAGGGAAAAAAAAAACAAGGCAGCATCACTTGTTTCTGCGTGCCAGTGAGAAAATTTTACCCTATAACTGTCAGCCTTTGTCCAACCCAACGGGGATCGGGAAGATTTTACACTCTCAATCATACAGTCTGGAATCAATGAAGGCCACGGCTCTCCCAAAACCCCGCACACACCATCCGAGTTCAGGGGTTGGGACCTTTAGGGGAGGAGGATAATAAAAATGACGATAATAATAATAATCATAATTATTAAAAGTATATTATTATTTGCAGCAGCAAAGTGAAAACTGCAAGAGACGGAGATTTTCTCCCTAATTAACAGGGAGAACCCCGAGGCTAAAGAAAGAGCTGCGACATTAACACGACATTAACGTTTCTTCCCCTCTTTAAAGGGGACAAAGGTTTAACCGTCAGCGCTGCCTGCAAAATCAGCAGCTTCAAACCAAACACGTTAACTCCCCAAGCCCAGCACCTCCAGTGGGAAGCACAAAGACATCACAGCCCTGTCACCAGGACCCTGCTGGGTCCCCGCTGAGCCAGGCTTTGCCCGTCCCGCTCTCCGTGCCCGAGGAGCTCCTGAAAAGTTTCGGCATCCCACCCCGCCAAAACCTGAAAAGAAAACCGGCGTTATTTCGATTATCAAAACGCACCAGCGTTGCGGGTTTGGGGTTTTTATGAACTCACAGAGGCAGGTTTTTCACCCCATCCATCAGCCGGGGGTTGGAACAGGAGCCCAACCGCCTCCTGCTCCGGCTTTCGACGTGCCAAGAGCTTTGGGAGCCCGGGCGGAAGCCTTAATCCAAACCGAGCAAACACCGAGGGCTAACCTCAATATTTCCGGAGCCTCCTGAAAATGCAAAATTAAAGAGTAAGAGTGAAAACATAGAACGAAAATATACTATTTTTTTTATATATATATATTTTGCAGAAAGGAGCGCAGCGCCACCGTTCAAGCCCCGGGTGCCCGCATCAAGCACGCAAACAGCAACTAAACCTAAATTACGCCCCCCCCCCCCCAAAAAAAAAGGCGGTTTTGTAGCGATCAGTGATAATTTAGAGTGGAAAAAAAAAAAACAAACACCCTAAATCACGAGTTTTTGTTAGCTGCAGGCGCGGAAGGAGCCGTGCACCAGTGGCGGAGGAACCCCGATACCGGCTCCGGGGACCCCCCTCCGAGTCCCCCCCTTGAGGGGGATGTGTGTGTCCTCTCTTCGGGTTCCCCCCGCCACCTCCTGCCCAAGCAGCGTCACGCCTGTACATGAATATTCATGAGGCCCCGCCCCTCCGGGCCCCTCCCCAGGGGAGGGAGCGCATCCCCCGGTCCCCCCTCCTCAGGCAGAGGGGTTGGGGGCGAAGAGAGAAACAGAAGGAAAAAACGGCAAGAGAAGGCAAAACCACGCTTTAGTACCCCAAATCGTTTCCACCGCCCCCCCCCACTCTCCCCATCCATCACCGCAACTGCACCCTAAAAATTACCGTTGCGGTACAGCGGTGTGCAGGCGCATGTTCCGTTTCCTTCGGGTAATTAAAATCAGGCTGGGCAATTAAATCAGGCCTTATTTAATATCAGTTGTTGCCAGTCCAGCTGGCATTTTTAAGTCAGCAGCTCTACCAGTCGCTGGGCGTCGGGTAGGGATGGTGATCCGGCAGGGGAGATCCTGATCTGGGGTACCCGGGGGGGTGGTTCCAGGCTCGTCCTGGTCTTACCTCATCACCAGGCGTCCATGACTGGGCGATGCTGGGGATAAATGTTGGTCTAACGCGGCCCCAGTAGCCCTGCAAATATTGGATAGCAACCATAGCGCACACGCGCTTTCTTATTTTTGACAGCTCTGCGGTGGTGCAAAAATACAACTATAAGGAAGATAAATCCATTTTTACAGCCTGGACTTGGTTTTTTTTTTTTTTTTTTTAAAAAAAAACAAACAACAGAACCCCCATCAAAATATCAAACCCCCAAACAAATCCACTTTTAGAAACCCAGGTAAGGCGATGCTCCGAATTTCCAACTGTTTCAAAGAAAAGAAAGAGCTGAGACAGTGCTGGAGGGGGGAAGAACTGGCCAGGGCGTTTGCAAGGGAAGGTCATTCCCATCTTCACGGCTAAGAGAGAATTACAAGGGGGAATTCCCTTCTTTTCCACCCCAAGAGAAAAGCAAACCCTGCCTGCTACCCGAGGTGGGAACCTGGCTTCCTCCGGTCAATCTGGTTTGCTACAGGGGTGATGACAGCAGCAGAGAGAAGGCAGCACCTCTCTGGAATAAAACAAATTTATTCACTATACAGACACAAGTATTTATTTTTTGTAAGTCTGACTAGTCAACAGAGAAGCATTCTGAGTCTTCGGATTTGCAAAGGACATTTTTCTCGGCTAGAAAACACTAGAAACAAACACAGCTGACCAAATAGGGGTCAGAGGAAGGTCCATCTTGGCCAGTGCCCGCAAAATAAAGGCGGGAATGGTACAAGTGCCAGGTAAGCACACAGCAGTACTTCTCCAGACCACTCACCGACAATTCACACCTGTCTTAGTATCAACCACCTTAATTTATTTTGTTTTTTTCCCCTGTTGCCCTCCTGTCCCTTTTCAAACCCACATTCACAATACCCAGCAGCAAATCTTGCACGGCTCAACTCGGGGGGTGCAGAGTGACGTCTTGGCTCCTGAGCTGGCTGCTTGGGAGCTTCATTTGCTGCTCCTCTAATATCTAAATATTTGGAGAAACCCTGTCCGACGCTTGTGGCTTTAAAGATCATACAAAATCCTTTCCTAGCTCAGTTCTCTCTCCCCAGCCAAGGATCCTCACTCAGGAGCCGGGCTATCATCCCTCTCCGTGCCTAGTCAAATTCCACCCTAACTTATTTCTCTGGGCACTTAGCAGGAGCGACGCTGACTTACTGCCCACTTCACACTGTAGCTGCACGAACCGTACTCACTTCTGGCCAAGCTTTACCTCCTCCCCACAAAGCTGAAGGCCTTGGGCTGGCGGCTGTGTCAAACATCCTAACAGGAACAGGCATTCCATCAAGGGAACTGGTCAAGTTGGTGTCTCCTTCTGGCCCTCACCTCCCAAGCTGGAGACCTTTTTCATTTCTACCCTTCTCGTTTTTCCGCAGAGACTAGATGCAACAGGAAGGTCGGATCCACGCAGACCAGCACCACCTTATCCGATAAGGGACAAGTGTCATGGACCTGGGGAGGGCGAGTGAGGAGCGAGATAGCAGCAGGTCTAAAAATGAAGAAAAACAGTCGCTAATATGGTCTTTAGGAAAGCGTGACTGCAAAGACCAGGCTCTTAGGGAAACTGCAACTCAAAGAAACCATGATATTTAAAACAATCGCATGAAGGTTTCTTGATTTTGCTTCCTGCAAAGCTTTTACTGGACTCGGAGGCATAAGCAGGAGTGTCCACCGGCCCAGCTGTCCTTTGTAAGGGAATTCAGGGCGCTCTCCTCATGGTGCGCTGAGGCTGAGAACTCACCAGCGTACACTTTGAGGAGCTGAATGACACTACCCTGCCAGGGATGATACGCACGTTTCTCAATCCTTGGGAGGACAGGAACCAAAAAGGTGGGAGCATTAAAGAGACGAACAACAGGTCAGGTAAGAAAAATATTGCCTCTTCATTTAATGTTTAAAGACATGAGTAAACAAACAGAACAGTACAGAGAGTCAGAGGCTACACCCTTCCCACCTCCCCAAGCGGCACGTTCTGAACCACCACAGGTACCAGGTGACAACTCCAGCGAAGGAGCAGCAAAGTCTGGGATTGGAGGGACGGCCGAGAGAAATCTCTGCTGTGTGAGGGCAAGATGACAGGACTTGGGAGGAAGCAGCTTCCCTCACCCACGAGCACAGCAACGTCTCCTGGGCGCTGTCAAGAGGGAACGCTTCCCGCTCCAAGCAAGCAGCCCAAATCTCTTGCGAACATACAGGAGGGCCGCACATGAACTCGGAAAACACAGCTGGAAGCTACATTAAGAGGTGCAAGACACACTACGTACTGACCTTGGCAGCCAAACCTCTGCTCCACAGTGATTTTTAGCCTCTCGAAGAACAAAGAAAATAGGGAAGTTAGGTCCAACTCGGCAAAATGTTGCAGTACTCGTTTGTGAACACAAAACTGAGTAGGAGGGGAACAAACAAGACTAAGCTCTGCATACATTCTTCCATCCTGCTCCAGCAGGCTGCTCCCTGCTCTGGGGGCGCTTCCGACCCCTTATCCCACAACTGGGCTGGTCTTTGCGACTTGTTTTCCTTGAGCTGTGGAGCATCGGGTGGTCAGTAGGGACATCAGGAAGCAACTCTCAGTGCAGGCTTTAGAGGACAGTCGACCGTGTATGTGAGCAGAAGGCTGGGGAGAACAGGGTGCATCAGGTGTTGCTGCTGAAGAGAGAGGCAGAGATCGTAGGCACAACCGCTCCAGCTCCCACCTTGCTGGCAGAAGCCCGCACGGGAGTTACGGGAGGTTAAACCAAGCAGCACCGGTCAGGCTCTGAAGGCGGTCGCATGGCTGCCGGCCAGTAAGACAGTCCAGATTCAGGCGTTACTTGAATTTCCATTTCCCAGAGCAGTGACAGCTGGAACCGTGACACGTGGTGGAAAAGGACCGTATTTCACTGCGCTCTTGCCTCTCCAGCTAGCAGAAGCCTGCAGTGGTGGTGTTTCTGCTGCCACTGCATGCAATCAAATACGAAGGGAGGGCTAACTGGCTCCTACGCGGCCCAGTTAACTGCACCAAGCACCAGCGTCCAACGCGGGGCCCCCCATAGTCCAGAGTCCCGCAACAGAGCCCTCAGATCTCAACGTCACTCTCTTTGTCGTTATCATGGTCACCATCATAAAACTCGTTGGCAGCTTCAGGCCTGGGGGAAAGACAATCACCATCAGTGAGGAGAGCCTTGACACCCTTGGGGCCAGAGAATAACGTCTAGGTCACCCTGTCAAAGGTCAGAAGATGCCCAAACACCCCATGAAATATTACATGAGAGGACCACGCACTTCTAGAGAGGCTCCCTTGATAAAAGCAGGGACTCGGAAGCGACTTAGTATCTGTTCTAGGAAACAGACCGTCTCCACTATATCATCTGCCCATCTGAGCAGGGACAGAAAGGGAAGCCCGTGACTCCAGAAGGAGATTTGGTACCTGCTGTAGTTTTCCTCAGACCCTCTTTCCTCTGGATCAGGCTCATCCGTGCGATCGTAGCTGAGCAAGTCTGAAGGGACATCATGGATCTGCACGCTGGGAGCATGGTTCAGCATTTTCAGATTCTCAAATATGGTCTGCCTGATCTGATCCAAGTACTACACGGAAAAAAACAGAGAGGGATCACCACAGTGAGGTCTGGCAGTCTACACGGAGCCATAACCAATCAGGCTGCTAACTTCCTGCACCATCTACGTGCAGGTGGTCACGAGAAACAGTTTTGTGCAAAGAGCCGTTTATCAGGGCAGAGGAGGTGGGAGTTCATTCAATCATTGATAGTCAAGCACACAGAAAACAGTATGGCAACCCAGCAAGGCTCTCAAATGCTACGAGACTTTCTGACATCCCAGAGGAAAGGTTCTGCTTGATTTTCATCAGTTTTCTGCCCCGCAAGAAGTCCTTGCCTGAGCTCTACCTGGTTTCACAGGACAGAGCATCAACACAGGGTTTGGGAAGTACACAGCTGATATAGCAACAAGGCTGCAAGCACTCACCTGCCTGGAGTTCTGGTTTTCGATCCTTGTACTGACATCAGGATGAAGGGTGAAGTCTGGAGCGAAGTATTCGAAGTACTCTGTGATGGAACAAACAAGAGTTACAGCGCAGAGGCAAGGGAGCCCATCCACCAGCTGCTCTGAAGAGAAGCAGAGCTCACTCTCCCACCACGCTAAGGGTGACCAGACCTTAAAAAGCACAGCAATGGACAGCTCTGCAATCACAAGGAATTACGTGAAACAACTGAGCGAGCGAAAGTAAATCACTGAATAGGAAGTGATCCAAATTAAATGATACACAACACAGTAAGGCTGTGTCTGCCCAGCAAAGCCTGCATGTGGGTGGTAGGAGACAACTGAGGCCATCTCCAAGATCAGAAAGTCACTTTGGCCCTGGTCTTATCTCTGGTCAATGCAGAACAAAAGCGTTAATTCTTCAGCTGATGTAACAAATACTTTAGTTACGCTAATGAGGAAAAAAAGGAACTCCAGCTTACCACTGTACGGGAGCTCTTCGCTAATTGCTTCATCTACAAGCAATGATGTTTCGTAAGTCCTGAAAACATGGAATATGGTCAGAGCTCAGTCCAGAGAAAGCTACGTGGTGCATGCAGGGAGAAAGCCCCCAGAAACTGCTTAACCATTGACTTTCAACAAACAGAAGAGACTCACCAGCATCGCGCCACATTGCGGACAGTGTAACCACCTCCTCCCAGTACCAGCAAGGGGATATTGAAGCTCTTTACGTACTCCACGCACTCCCTAGAAACCCCAAACAAAAAAATGTCAGAGCTGTTGACCGCAGCACACATTTCACATGTCAGAAATGACACCGCGCACTCAAACGCCACCACGGCCTGGTGTGATACACCTGGAGGCCAGAGCTTCCACCCAGGGAGCCTGAGCCACTTTCTACTCTGTGAACCACTGCCCTGCAGCACCTCATTCTGAGACCCCCTCCTGTCACAAAAGTGTTAAAAAAACACCCCAAAGACTTCTGGAAGGCTAAAGTCAAAGCTCAAGCCTCACAGCAGAGGACTCGGAGCCCTTCAGACTAAAGGGCAGTCCTTCAGCTAACTGCTCTGCCCCAGCCCCGCTGTACTTACCCGTGTCCTCTTATACTGAGGTTAAAACAACCCAAACGGTCGCAACCCAGAGAATCAGCACCGCACTGCAGAACAGAAAGAGCGTTTTAACTAAGGAGGCACTGCTTTCCAGCCACGCATCAGCACCCTCACCCCTTGGCCACCCTCATTCACCAGAGGGTACAGACAGCAGCTCAGCTACGACACACCAACCCTAATCCCCTGGGAAGCGAAGGTAACACATGGATAGCAGCTCCCTCTAACCTACAGCCTCTGAAAGGGATGGACACGTGCACAGAGGCTTGCTTTCTTACCTGCAGCACTATGCAGGTGGGCTGATAGTAATCTACCACCTGGTTAATGACTGGCTGGAAGAGGTGCTTATAACCTTCGGAGAGAAAGTAGATTAGTCACGGCTCTGGAGTGGAAGGACCAGCAAATGTCTGGGCAAGGGGTAACGGCAGGGAACACCTACTTACTTTGGTCATCAATGCCATCTCGCAGAGGCACGTTGAGACAGTAATAACGACCGCTCTCTGCGCCAACTTCATACATGTCACCTGGCCAGGGAAAGAGTGACAACAGCTCTGAGACTTCAGAGCTGGTGTGGAAAGGCCAGATCTGGTCTGGGTTGAGATCTCTGTTAACCTAGCTAGGATCCCTCTTTCTTACGAATAACTATACTTCTGTTCCTCTCTAACTGCTTTTCCATGCCCTTTCTTTCATCATTTCTCCCTGCAGCTCCAATTTCGTGATTTTACACTTTTATACTCCAGCAGAGCCTTCAGAGGATTGTGAAGCGAGGCAAGGTTCAACACTATAAAGGAAAATACACACCTGTACCAGGAAAGAAATAGTTCCCATATTTATGAAATGACACTGTCATGACACGGTCCGTCAAGTAGAAAGCCTCCTGCACACCGTCTCCATGATGGATATCAATATCAATATACAGAACACGTGGGTGATATCTATTGAATACAGGAGGAAAAACAGCATTACCGTCTGCACCGTACCCAACCTCACTGTTCCCCACGTGCCTCAGTATCACCTAGAGATCTGAAAACCACCACCAACATCTACCTGCAAGCCCACTTGCCAGAAGAGCTCACCTGTCCCACTACAGGCTTATCAAGCTTTAGGTATGTGATGTCTGTATACAGTCAAACACCACTAAAACATTTTCTTCTGGTGTGCTTGGAAAGAGAAATTCATAGAATGATTTAGGTTGGAAGGGACCCTGAAGATCATCGAGTTCCAACCTCCCTGCCATAGGCAGGGACACCTCCCACTAGACCAGGTTGCTCATAGCCCTGTCCAACCTTGAACACCTCCAATATTAGAGGAAAAGGTTTTCACATGGGGCCAGAAATATCTTGGAAAGCACAAAACAAAGAAAACCTATTTTAACCACCTGGGGGTTAGAAAGTTGTGGGGTTTCATTTCCTCTACAAACAACATGCCATTAGTTAATCTTTAAGAGCTCCAACGATCTTTAATCGTATCAGGAAACGAAAGGTAAGCTAGCCGAGGAGGAGATAGAAACACTTACTTCCTCCACATGCCAGAGTACTGGCAGCACTACATCCCGGGTGGGGAACAAGAACACCAGGCTGGACTAAATTTACTGGAGAAGCAGCCTGCTGGGTCACAGAGACAAAGAGTGAAGGAGAGGAGATCATTACAAGTAAATGCATTGGGGTAATGGTCAAAGGTGACGTGCCGTCGGGCGCTGGAGACATGGCCCATAGCCATCCCTGCCTGCCAGCTCTAGAGCTGCCTGCTCGGCCGGAGAGAACTTCTCCAGCTTTTCATAAGGAAATATTGCACCTGGGCAATCCCTGAAGAACAGGGGATCTGGCATCCATGCCCAAACCCTAAGGGACTGGGGAGGGAACTGATAAAAACAAGACAACATCGAAACAGAGAGGAAGAGCACGTGGTTTGTGCCATCTCCTTCGGAACCATGGCTTAAGTGCATCCACGGTGATCTGATCAAACTGGTTGATGGTGCTGACCCATGCCGATTAGCAGACCAGCACCCTGCCTCGGTCTTCCAACAGAGACACCAACCATTTAAGACAGCCCAGATCATCCCACAGACAAATGGCAGCGAGGAGAAAAAAGGGGATGCGTACACACAGCCCTTGCACACTGGTAAAGGGAAAAAGGGACCTTCTAAGAGCAGAGGCACCACAGCACTCCCATGGTGGGAAGCAAACTCAAGTATGCAGCCACTTGCTGTGGAAATGGTTCTGGAAAACAGGGAATAAAAGAATAGGGACATATTATAATCGCCCATAATGGGTAACTGAGCTGTCTTTGAAGCCTCTGGCATAAAGGACTCAGGTGAGACTAGAAAACGGGTGTGCAGAGATACCCAGTGAAGACCTGAGGTTCCAAACACAGAGCAGGGAACAGTGGCAGAGAGGAAGGAGGTACAAGGAAGCTCAGTACATCCCATAAACGTGACTTTCAGAGCCAGTAAGTTTGCCAGCAGTCATGTAACTATTCTCTGGTCAACCCCAAATCTTTTTTGAATCTGAGACAAGATGTTACGGATTTACTGACAAGGAGGGCATTTGAGAGCATATAAAAAAAAAATAATCACAGATTAACCCAAGAAACAGAAGCTATTTCTGTAACTCTTCTTCCCATTCCAAGTTTATTTTTCATTTTCTTAAAAATCCCAACTCTCTCTCTGACTCTTTTTTACTCAAAGCAAGTGCCCTTTGATCATCCATGTGTTGCTCAAGTCCTATTCTTAAGCCACTCAAGCAAATCAAGAAAGATTTGAGCCATTTAACTGCCTCCAGTGAGCCATAATTTGCATTTACCTACAAAAGGCTCACTGTGGCAAAACCACCAAGACTCAGAAGACCCTGAAATGAGTATTTCACAGATGGATAAGGAGAAATGGAATAGAAGAACTTTTCTGTGTCACTTAAGCTGCATGTAACAAAACTGGAGTTAGATATTCAAATTTTCAAGCCCCTCTTCTGCCAAAAGAGGAAGCCAGGCCAAAAATAAAGTTGTTGGCCTTCCTGGACTTTAGGAAGGCAAACGAGGTGGAGAAACAGAGGGAGAGAACAGTGAAACAGCGGAGGGAAACCACGTTCCAGCCAGGACAGTACTGCACTCGCCCCGTGTCCTTACTTGAGCAGCTCCAGGATGCCGATAACGATGTCGTTGACATAACAGAACCCAGAAGCCTGCAAGACAGAAAACCAAAGAGCATTAGAACGGGATCAACACAGAGACCGGGTCTCAAAAAGACAAGAGGAAAACAGATTTGCCTTATTACCTCAAACTTTTTGGCATGATGCAGGCCCCCTGCCCAGTTTATTGCAATATCACAGATCTAAGAAAGGAAAGATAAGTTAGTTTAAGGTGACAACGTGGCAACAACAACCTTGCACCCACTTCAACTTGCCAAGCCCTGCGGTCCACAAACACCCTTCTGGCCATTCCTACTCCTATGGAAGCCTTTTCAAAGCTCCATCGTGATTGTTAGCCCCGCCAACAGTTTTGGTTACATCATGTCCACACTGGATTGATTAGTCCTGTGCTCTAAATTCCCCATTAGACCAGAAAATATCATCTCCCACTACCACTGCTGCCCCTCCAGCCAGCAGCAGGCAGAACATCTGGCACATACAGTTTTCTCCTGCGCTTGTTCTTTACACTCATTAGACCTCTCTCTCAGGTCTCTAAAAGACTCAAACTTTTTGTTTTTTAGGTTTTTTTTGTTTGTAGTTTTTTTTTATACTCTCCTGAGGAACCCTTTTCTTCAGACCTTCCGCATGGTCTCATTTAGTGAGTTTCTACAGCAGAGAGCCAGCAGCACTTTTGAGGTCATCCAGCAGCAGACCCCAGGTTTGTTCTACAGTGCTGAGGGCACTTTGTGACATTAGTACGTGCAGCATTAGTATCCTCTGACTCCCTCCAGATTAAACATCTACTAAACAAGGTCCTGCACGTGGGCCAGGGCAATCCCAAGCACAAATCCAGGCTGGGCAGAGAATGGATTGAGAGCAGCCCTGAAGAGAAGGACTTGGGGGTGTTGGTTGATGAGAAACTCAGCGTGAGCCGACAATGTATGCTCGCAGCCCAGAAGACCAACTGCATCCTGGCAGCATCCAAAGAACCGTGGCCAGCAGGTCGAGGGAGATGATTTTGCCCCTTTACTCCACTCTTGTGAGACCACAGCTGGAATACAGCATTCAGCTCTGAAGCCCTCAATATAAGGAGGACATGGACCTGTTGGAGTGGGTCCAGAGGAGGCCACAAAGATGATCTGAGGGCTGTAGCCCCTCTGCTGTGAGGACAGGCTGAGAGAGGTGGGGTTGTTCAACCTGGAGAAGAGAAGGCTCCAGGGAGACCTTATAGCCCACTCCAGTATCTGAAGGGGGTCTACAACAAAGCTGGAGAGGGACTTTTTACAAGGGCATGTAGTGATAGGACGAGGGGAATGACTTCAAACTGGAAAAGGGGAGATTTGGAATAAATATTAGGAAAAAATTTTACACTTTGAGGGTGGTGAGGCACTGGAACAAATTGCCCAGGGAAGTTGTGGCTGCGTCATCCCTGGAGGTGTTCAAGACCAGGTTAGATGGGGCTTTGAGCAACCTGGGCTGGTGGGAGGTGTCCCTGCCCAGGGCAGGGGGTTGAAATGAGATTATCTTTATGGTCCCTTCCAATCTAAACCATTCTATGACTCTATGATTCTATAAACGCTTGCCTCTGTCAGTACAGGGATGATCTCCAGCTTAACAGTCCTACAGCATTGTTTACACTGCAACACAGCAGTACTTGCTATGTTGTTTTACAAGAAAAAAATCCATGAGGTTCTCCTTAAATTGAAAATCAGTTGGCTTACATCTGCGTTTCGAAAGAAAACCACATCAGTTCAGTCACCTTGTTGTTGAGCTGTGTTGCTCCCTGCAGGGAGGCTCCAGTATAGCGAGAGCAAAATTCAAAGAGGCCTGGAAACACTGGGCTGAAAAAGAAACCACCATTCAAACACAGAACATCTTCTCATTCCTCCCTATAGCAAAGCCAGGAATAAAACTGTCCAGGGACATCACCTGAACAAGATCAAAACTTATTCTCTGTGAACGAGTTAATTTGGGATCACTCTGACCCTGCTTACAACACACTGAGTACCAGCAGGCGAGCAATCTGGCTGCAAACACAATGGGAAACTCACCGAATTTGCTAATGATTACCAAAGCTCCCAAGCTAGTCCTGAAAAGGCTCCCCTGCTCACAACGTGTGTCCCACAGCCCTGCCGACACGTGCCCGGAGCTAGGACATGATGCGAGACACTGCATCAGGAGAGGGGAGAACTGGTCTGCTCCTGCACTGTCAGGCTGTATCTGGAAGCTCCTGCCCTGACTCTGCTTCCCAGCACACAGCCCAGCGTGCAGTATACTGCAACTGGAGATGAACGCTGCTCTTAAGACAGCAATCCATGCCACCACACAGAGCGAGTCCAGCACCAGGAGAGTACAGAAACACAGGACACAGAGCCCCTGTGTCACCAGCTTGCTGGTATCACGTCACAAACTACATTCATGGACAAGCAACAGCTTAAAGACTGTAGGTACTTTTCCCCTCTCTCATTTCTTCTTAGAAGATGGTTTCTGATCATCAGAGCAGCAAGGTCACAGAACAGCCTTTTGATTCTCAGCCTAAATATTAAAAACCAGGCTATACTAATACCTGCTTGGGATAATGCTGTTCTCTAGCTAATGTAATTCCTCCTGGGCTAGCACAGCTTCCCCCTCCACAGAATACGTAAGAAAATCTTACTCTCTTACAGCTCTTGTAATTCTTGACAGGCTGAGAGAGTTGGGGGTGTTCAGCCTGGAGAAGAGAAGGCTCCAGGGAGACCTTGTTGCAACCTTCCAGTCCCTAAAGGGACTACAGAAGAGCCGGGGAGGGACTTTTTACAAGGGCATGTAGTGACAGAATGAGGGGGAATGACTTCAAATTGGAAGAGCAGAGATTTTGATTAGATATTAGGAAGAAATTTTTGACTCTGAGGGTGGTGAGGCACTGGCCCAGGTTGCCCAGAGAAGCTGTGGCTGCCCCATCCTTGGAGGTGTTCAAGGCCAGGTAGGACGGGGCTTGGAGCAACCTGGGCTGGTGGGAAGTGTCCCTGCCCAGGGCAGAGGGGTTGGAACTAGATGATCATTAAGATCGCTTCCAACCTAAACCATTCTATGATTCTCCGGTTCCTCAACCAGACAAGGCACATTGCTATTTCCTCAGTCACCCACAGAGCCCTTCCACACCTTTCTTTCAAGTTTCATCTCTCACGAGCATTAAAGACTGGAATTGAATATTCTCATCAAGATCTCATGTAGTTTTGTACAGAATCATGAGTATCTCCTTAGTTCTACCTGAAAATCAGGCTCTCAAAGCTGTCTCAAATTTGACATGCACATATTAAGGTAGCTAAAACGGCAGGCAATTATTTAAAAAACCAAAAACAGTTTGCACGTTCAAGAAGAACTGGAAGCTCTGCAAGAACAAGTAGTAATATAGTCTCTAACCCAACAAGCTTGCAGCCTAAATACAGATCTAAAAAGGAGGACTGCAAGATCTAAAGAGAAGGGAAAGGAATCAAGGACATTCCAGCAATATACACAGCAGAGACATGTGCCTCATTTGTAAAAAACAAATAAGGAATGGGACATTGTAAAAGAGCTCTCCGGACACGAGCAATGCAGGAGAACCCTTTCTGATCGGGGGTTCGGAGGCAGCACAGAGCACTCACCAGTCATCGCCCACGTTGAAGGCATTGAGGCTCTTGGTGAATCCCTGCATGTTGTTGGGACTCACTCTCTGCAGGAAGTCTATGTAGTCCTCGGAGTGGAATCGGCACATGTCATGCTGGGATGCCTGGTACGGTTTGAAAACCTTCAAGAGAGAAAAGCAAGACTTATTTCCCATCCAAACTCGCGTTCGCTTTGGCTGTAAGAAATCGCAAGCTAACTAATAAATGACCTGCACGAGGTATATCAACAAACATCCAGTACACTGGCTTCCTGACATTCCTGTTCATTTAAATTCAGCAAGTTGCTCCATGAAGCCTGCTTTCCTATAGAGTTTTCTCTTTCAGCCATAAACCCATCTCTTGCCTCTCATAACAACCGCAGCTCTTGCCACATACTCTCTGTTGCCTGCCTTCCCCCACCGCCCACACCTCCCTCCTTGGGCAAGCCAGCAGAATAAAACATCTGAGTTCAAACTACATTTTTTTCTTCACTTGGGGGCACTATTCCCTTACCACTCACCAGCTTTCATACAATTTTAAGACCTTGACATAGGGGTGGTTTCAGTCTCTGTCAGATTTGCCTGTAACGGGCTGATAGGTTCAAAAGTTATTTGGAGAAAGTTCACAGACAGAAGAGTTGCATAAGCTTTGTTTCCTTTGGAAAGCTGGCAAAAAAACGGTCTGGGAACTGGATGGATTAAGATTAAAGATCCTGTGATGATACAGGCTTGCCAGTTTGGCACCTAACGCGCATACCTCAATATACAGGAAGTTAAAAATTAACACTGCATACCTGGCGAGCAGAAACTTAAGTTGCACTGAAAACAGTACGATACCTTTTTTTTTTTTTCATTTCCCCATTTCTCTTAATTAAAGAAGGCACTTTAAAGAAAAACTGGAACATGGAAAAAAAAAAAAAAAGTAGTAAGATACACCAGCTTCTCTCCAAAGGGAAAATTTATCAGGGCAATGCGCTTGGGCTGAGCAGGAAATGTTAATTTTCAGAGACACTATATATCCTAACAGACACTTAGTCTTCTTTCCTGAACTGATCTGCAGGTAGTATGGTGTTTTCCACATGGATGTATGGGGTTTGGTGTTTCTCGGACACTGCTGACTCTGTCAACTCAAAGGAGGATGAGGAGACTCACAAGCCATTAGGGCAGCTAGGACAGGTGAAGGCAAGACCTATTCCCCACAGAGGCTCTGCGCCGGTACCTCCCAGGAATCTGGACGACTGATTAAATCAAACAAGCCCAAAACCAATGCTACAGAGTCATCATGGAGAAGAAATAGTTCTCACCGGATATTCTGAGGCTCTCTTGGACAACAAAAAGTAGGGACATGTGATTCAAAACAGAAAGGGGGTGGGGGGGAATAAAAAAAGGCCAAAAACCTTTAAGACTGACTCAGCTGTTGGCAGAAGAAGAAACCTGCCTCCTTCCACCCTTCACCCCGCTCCCAGCAATCCCACCAGTCTTCCTAAGCCGCTCTGGCACCGTTGCCTCCTTTTTCTAACCCCACAGAAAACTCTCCTGGATTTGACGAGTTGTTGAGTTGCTGTTAGGAACCCTTCATGCAGGGTTCCTAACAGTTTCCAGACACAGCGCAAGAAAGGCAGCAGGAAGACACAGCAGAGGAGCAGCAGGACAATCCTGCCTCTTTTGGCAATGCTGTGCCTTGGCTCACCGCATTCTTGTGTGCTGCGGCCACTGATAACCTGGGAAAGGTGTGAAGAGGCGAACCCAGCTTGACAGGATAGCAGCCTTTTATTTGGAGGAGACAGAGAGGGCAGATAATGACATAACCACAACGCAAAGTTAACAGGACCTTTTATAGTCACAACCAACCATAATCCCCGCTTTTATTTGCTCGTAACTTTGCCAGTCACTGACTGTTCAGGATGAAGTTCCCTCTGCGGTTTTCAGCTTCATGATGGCATCTTGTGGAAAACATACACCACGACCCCCCCTCGCTCCCCAAAAAAAAGGGTTTCAAGACTAAAAATGTGGCAAAGTTGTACAGGTCTGCCTACTGCCTCATTCAGACGTGGATTTGACATTTAGAAGTGTTATGTCAGAATATGCTTTTTGCTGTTTCTGCAAGAAAAATCCCAACTCTGGGAAGGTTATTCATAGAAGTTTATACACTTACAGTAAAAAGCCAAAAGATAAATTCTGCAAAGATTCCATGTACCCTGAGTGTGCTGCAGCTGCATTCCCCGGCAAGCGCAACAGCACATTACTGCAGCTGGATGCAATTTTACTAGGGAATTATATTAATTACACAGGGAAACTTTTCTAATGTTTAAACACACCAAATTAATTTTATATGTTGCATCAAGGATCTGTTCTACTGCTCCGTTTCAGCACCTTCCTTTAAAAGTGGATATTGTGCTTAAGTTTTTGGCACAGCTTATTTTCTATTTGCTTTTGCTCAATCTGCAAGTCTCTCACCACAGAAGCAGATATGCCGGCAGTGGAAGAGCTTGAACTTGAGCCTGTGCCAAACACCAGGCACCAGTGCGGTGCTAGAGATAACGACAGAGCTGTGCAGTACGGACGGGGAGGTACAAAGCAGCTGAGATCTAGCTTTTCCCTCTGCCCCACTTGTACTGCTTTGGCTATTCAGACTTTGGCCTAAAAATATAAAAAAACAAACAAACAAAAAAAACCCCCAAAAAACAGGAAAATGGTATTGCTATCACGCTTGCAAGAATTTTGCACCTTGTCCCGCCCATATAGTGGAGAAGACACTGTAAACATGCCAGAATTAAAACCCCGGTCTAATCCTGATCTCTTGTGCTCACAGTGATACAACTTTGATTTTAACACTACCTGATTCTCAAGTGCTTGAGAAGTTCCCTTTAAGGACAGTTGATTATTTTTTTTTTTGATATCACAACAACTAAGTATTTAGTCAGGTCTTTGAGTGTACAGTGACAGTTGGTTATAGTTTTGCTTAACGTCTAGTGGTGGGGATGAGGGAACCTAGGAAGCTAAACATAGTCTGGAAAAGTGCCTGGTTTAGCTGGAGAGGGACTGGAATATGTATGTTTCTGCGTGACAGCTCTGCACGATCACCATGTTTTCACCATCGCTCATGATTTATTCCTAAAGCACGCTGCAGATGTGAAAACACATCATTGAAACAAGCTGATCGTGCTTTCTTCTCCACAGCCTCAAAATAAGCCCGCCTCTACTACCAGTTACTTGCAATCATCTGTAACTGCAAGCATTAATCTACGATTGAGTTCAAGTAACCTGCAGGGTCATCCAGTTCAGGCCCATGAGTAACAGGGGAAGCGGCTGGTTTGCAGAGCGTCACATGGAGCAGAACCCGATTGCAGAAGGGCAAGGAACACACATGGAATGCAGGAGCATAAAGAGGAAGAATGGGGGGAAGTCACAACATCTCTCACAGAGCAATGATGATTTTGTGCTCTTCTTTCACCTCCCCTCCCTGTTTGCCAGCTGTGCATGAGGATGACTGCAACAGCAGCACTCTTCACCTCTTTTAATGAAGTAATTCCCATGAAAAGATGCCATAAATACACATGTCCCTATATGTACATACATATATAAACCAAAGGCACCCAGAGCTGTAGCCTACAATGTTTAGAATAACATTTTGGGTAGAGGCCCTTCCCCAGGGCACATCAAACAGATCACAGGCTGTGGAGACAATAGGCAGCAGCTACACCCGGCCTCTGGATCAGATAGCACGACCTGGAACTGCGCCAGACAGCCCAGGAATTAAACCACTCAATGGTCTGAAACAGCTCAGAAGCAATCCCGCCGCACCGAAAGCGAGAATAAACTAACAGGATACCAAATGAGTAGCCCCCAAATGATCAGCAGCTGCAGGTGGCACATTAAGCACATCAAAATGGGCAAATACCATCTCAAAAGTGGCAAAATGGTAGAAGACTTTTACCGCTCCTGCCTTGATCTTGTGTTGTGAGGCATTAAGTTACATGCCCTGTACTCCTGAGAGCTTTTCATTTGCTCTGTGCTGAAAGAAGGGGCAGAAAAATGAACAAGGATTCTAAAGAATGGAGCACAGTTCAATCCTGCTTGCACCAAGTGAAATAAAATACCTCAGAAGAGGGATACCACACATTCGTAGTGATATTCTGTTATCCCCAAACTAGTTCATTTCTTGAAAGATGAAGATTTAAGTTTTCTTTGTTGATGATCGTGACATGCTGATCATGTTTTACCAAGTTCATACAGGCTCCGTTTCAGAAACGGAATAATCTTTCTAACAGTAGGAACTGGAGTGCACTGGACTAGACCGCTTGAGCCAGTTGGGCAACAAAGACTTTGAAGAGCAGGTTGGACTATCACTGATCAGGTACAAGATGGGATTAGTGAACCCTGTTAAGGCATCAGGGGGAATTAGCAAGCCTCTTGAGGTTTTCTTTTTCTTCCAGCTTTACTATTCTACAATCACACAGTCCACAGTGGTGACTGGGTCCCTCCTAAGAAGCAGCTACAGGCACAGAAAATTCACCCATGGTCCCCAGCAGCACTGCTGGGGCTCCAGGCACAGCACCGTACGCACATGTTTGAACATGACACCAACAACCAAAGACGGTGCCTTTCAAATCAGCTCTGGGTGGTATAGAGGGGGCTCAGGCCAGTGAGAATGCCTCAGCCTGCTTTAAAGCTTTGTCTGCAACGACTCCATCGCCTGTTGTGCCAAATGTGGAGCTGAAGGAGAGGCAGCAACACAAGAAAACTCTGAAGAACCTACCACCACGGGCCAAGCCTTAACATGGAGGCCACGACTGGAGCCAGCAGGACAGCACACAGGTCTCCAGCACCTTTTGTGCGTGTCAAGAGCTTAAAACACCTGGTCCGGTGGCTGCCTGGCCCCACAGCCCCCTCTTCCCCACCACCTGGGGGGGGAACCTTTGACATCCCCTTCCAGGAGAAACACTGCTTACGATCATCTTCTTGTAGAGACCATAGTGCAGGACCAGGCTGTGGGTGAGTGCCAGGCGATGGGGCTTCATGGGGTGTCCCGCTCCTGGAAGGGAAACCACACGGGGAGTCACCGGGGGGGAGACAGACAGGCAGACAGACATACACCCCCCAGCCGCCACCCACCTCCTAACCCCCCGGGGGCCGGGCCGAGACGGGGCCCACCGAGCCGCCATCCCCCCCCGCCCCAGGCCCGCTCGGCCCCGGGAGGCGGTGAGGGGACAGGCCCCAGGCCGCCCCGGGGGAGCCAGGGCCGGGCTAGGCCTTAACCCCGCCCCGAGCCCCAACCGGCCCCGGCCCCCTCCGCCACCGGCGCCCCGGTTCTCCTCCAGCCCCGCCGCCCGCACCGTAGTGGAAGTTGCCCACGTCCGGGTCGTAGAAATAGGCCACGGTCTTCGCCATGGCGGTGAGGCCGGGACCCACCGCCGCGCGCTCTCTCTGACGTCATTACGCCGCGACGGCGCCACCAGCCCACGCCTGCCCGAGCGACGGAGGGCGCCGGGCCGGGGGCGGGGCTGAGACATGGGGGCGGGGCGATGATCGCTGCGGCGCCCCCGCGGTCCTATCGTCCGCCCCGGCTGTCCCCGGCCACCACCCGGCTGCCCCTAATTACTCCCAGTGGCCTACTGGATTCTCTCCTGGAAGCCTGTACCTGCCCCCAGTCACTCCCAGATTCTCCCCAGTTACCTCGACTCGCACCCCAGTCGCCCCTTTCTGTCCCCCACCTACCCCCCAGGCACCTCTGTCTGTCCCCTGTTACTTTCAGCCGATCCCAGTTACTCCCAGCTAATCCCAGTTGCCCACTGTATTCTCTCCTGGAACCCTATAGCTGCTCCCAGTCACCCCACAGCTTCTCCCCAGTTACCTTGACTCCCACCCCAGTTACCCCCAGCTGTCCCCAGTTACTTCCAGGTGATCCCAGTTACTCCCAGCTGATCCCAGTTGCCCACTGGACTTTCTCCTGGAACCCAGTACC